>NC_090738.1:49822254-49824754 GCF_036898095.1 Palaemon carinicauda
TATATATATATATATATATATATATATATATATATATATATGTGCTTCATTTTATTAATTTATACTTTTCATTAAATGATATGATTACAAGATATTCTACTTCCTGCTCATATCACATATAAATTGATTTATTTCCCTGTTCTCCAACGCACATGAAAACATATGGTTTTGTGTGGCCTATTCAAAGTTCATAAGAAAGTCATATTTTATATTTTGTTTTTGTTATAGGAAGAATGGTCAAGTGAAGAGGATCAACAGCTCCCAGGAATGTAGCAACCTTATCTTTTGGATCTTTTAATTTGCTTCAGTGAATGACTTAGGGTTTTCAAATAGCAGGTCTTCTGTTATCTATTAAGGCACTCCATTATTTCGATGTCACCGCATTATAATAAACCCATTTAATTTATTGCCATTGACTGCCTGAATAAAATACCGGTGAAAGTGATTAAAGAACTTGCTCTCAAATCATTAGTGTTAAATAATAAATACAAAAAGCACGCCAAACCCTCCCACTCTCCCCTCTGAAAATGAAGGTGTTGCTGTGAAGGCAAGTGATTTTATTGCAAAATAAATTCATTAGACTCCAAATGTTTCTTATTTGGAACGGATATTTATATTTGTCATCTATAATGCGTTTTTCAAACCCAATTAGGAATGGAGTAGTCATATTGTCTATTTAACTGAACCTTTATACTTTTGCGTTATAGCTTCATGCAAAAGCTCTTACGAAAACAAATTGTCTATTCTCAATTTATTTAGTTGTGATATTACTGTAGTTAAATTCATAAGGAAAATAGATATCTATATATCAATGTTAATAATTGTTCAGATCTCAGTTGCCAGCAGTGTAGCCTTCCGTATGACATTTAAAAATAAAGAAATCCGGTCAAGAGTTAATTTAATCGTCTCAAGGTATTATCAAAGATTCATTTCTGTAAAATACAACTCCCTTATCGAATTGTAAATTGCAATATATGAAACTATGATTTCCTTCTTAATTTTCTTTTACGTTTTCCTGGATTTATAGGGTGCATAAAATGAAAGAAATGTAGTTGAATGAAGCTAATGAAGTGTTAGACGTAGAAAAGTATTGACATTATTCGAAAGTGGTCTTCGACTTTTTAAGATAAGATAGCATACGTGCCCGGCCATACTTACACAATATAAGAAAATAGTTGAAAAGGCATGCTTGAAGTTATTAATATTGTCATAAGAAGAAGAAAAATTTTTCAGAATATATACCGAAAACAACCAAATGTACCTAGATACGTGATAGCCTTGGACCTTCTTCTTCTTTACCCAATACCTGTCACTTATTCCGTCCTTCCCAAAGAAGAAAAAGTGAAAAGAAAAAGAATGATGTTCAGTACAAGGAAATCATGTCATTGCAAAACCGCACTGTAACATGGCAGTAACATCTTACCCTCGAAGGTGGTATTTTAAACTTTACGCTTAGCACCTCATTTGACGCGACGTATCGAATGGAACTCTCCAGCAAATTCAGAAACTAATCAATTTGGTCTCTCTCTCTCTCTCTCTCTCTCTCTCTCTCTCTCTCTCTCTCTCTCTCTGGTTCCTTCCATTTCTGTGCAGGAGCAGCGTTGCCAACCAACATGATGCAGGTCGGGCAACCCTTTTCATGGTCGCCGCTAATAGAGATTGAATTAGTCAGGGAGCGGAAGGGAAGAATAAATGCAAGGCGCGTCGGAGGGAAGGTGTAGATGATTGGCTTAAAGGAATGAAGGGTTAAAGGGATTGGAGGTGATCTTAAGGATAAATGGTGGGTTTAAGGGACGCGGGATGATGGGGCCGAGGGATTGTGCGGTTCTGACGGGAGGAAAGAAAGACATTCGGATCTTGTAATAGACAATAAAGTAAATAGGGCTGACTTAATTCGGGAATGTCGGGGGTTACTGAAGGCGAAGGAGGGAGGAACTGCAACAAACCAAGGAGTCCTTGTTCAGGACACGGATCTTTTAAGAATGGAATTCCAGGTGGTAGGAAGTTTTCCTTTTTTTTTTTTTTAATTTAAAAATGGGATTTATTCATTACAGTGAATAAACTTATTCACTTCATTAGATAAATAAATGTAAAGCAATTGAAATGTTATTTGTAAAAAAATATTGAAAGATGAGTACATTTGGTGATAGTAAGTAGTGGAAATGGTATGATGAAGCTATAGTTGTAGAATGGACGCTTTTGAAACTTTTCATTCACCGCAATGAATCAAAAAAGTTAATTGTATTCGACACAGATCGAATTGTCGACTGTGCCATTAAGAAATTACAGCTTACTATCCGATCGTTGAATGATAACTTTATTATTTTCTTTGTTTTAAATGATATTTAGGCCCAAGGCTCTAGAATAATTTGGAAGGGAAATATGAGTGCGTGTTTATGCCTTCGGGTGCCTGTGCTTTTAACGAGAATCCTTGATGAGTTTGGTGAGTGTAGTAGTTACCTTCCCTCAATGTTTTCGCGCTGGGCAATTTGAAGGAAAA
>NC_090738.1:49829754-49832254 GCF_036898095.1 Palaemon carinicauda
GTAGTATCTCAACGGGTGGCTGGTGCCCAGGCCAACCTATTACTACGTAAGTTTTTATTACATTATTCATTTGGGCATTTAGAGACAGGTTACAGTCAAGAAATACACCTATATCTCGAACTTTACTAGATATCGGCACTGTCAATATTTATGTTCATTTGAATATCACCCAAGTTTCTCACGATGTTTCTCTTACCCACCACCATGAATTCAGTTTTGTTCTCATTTAATTCTAGTTTTTTAAATGTCATTCATTCTCTAACCCTATCAAGAATTCGGTTTATAGTTTCAGTAGTGTCATCTATATGATTTATGGAGAAGTAAAATTGTGTCATCCGCAAATAGTTTGAATTTCACGCCATGCCTTTGTAGTATTTTCGATAGGCCAATAGTATAGATGCAGAATAAGATTGGGCCAAGTACACTCCCTTGGGGTACCTATCTGTTTAAGGATTCATATGATGAATAAGAGTTTCTAATTTGTACACAGTAATATCTACTAACTAAGTAGTTTTTTAGGTATTCCAAGGCTTGATCTTCAGCGCCGATGGACCGTAGATCATGCACAACTGTATCAAAAGCAGCACTGAGGTCGAGTAATATTAGAATACCACATTTATTTTCATTCATCATTTCCAACATATCATTTACAACAGAGCAGATGGCTGTCTCCGTAGAGTATAGTTTTCTGTAAGCAGATTGATTGTCGGGCAAAGCTTCTATTACTTCTAAGTTGTTCAAGAATTACATATTCAAGTATTTTTGAAACAAAGGATAGATTCGAAATAGGGCTATATGAGCTTAATTCCTGGGAGTCCAGTGCATTTTTCAGAACTGGAGTGACTATAGCCATTTTCTCAGATTTAGGAAACTTACAGTCATCAATGCTTACATTTGCTATTCTCATTATTATTTCGGCTAGACTAGACAAGTTTCTCTCTCCAATTACTTCAGTTAATGGCATAGGACCGATCGCGCAGTTTGTTTTCTTTGCTCTCTTGATAAGTCGGGTAATGTTATCTTGTGTTATGTTGTTAAATCGTATTAATTTTGTCTGTGTGCCTGGTGTATTATTAATCTGATGTTGAGTATTTACAAATGATCTGGTTTATTTTCAATTTTGTTTTTAAAGAATACCAGAAAATGATTTGCTAGTTCCTGGTCACTGTATCCATCAGGTAGCCTCTTTTCTTTTACATTTCCCATTATACCATTTAGGAGACGATATAACTTATTTATGTCAGTTGCTGCTTTGAGGATCTTTCTCTTATAGTATTCACTTTTTTCCTTCTTAGTAGGTAGTTATATTGACACGCAGCAGTTTTGTATTCTACCCAAGTACTTACGGTTTTTAACCTATTTCATTTTCTTTACGTCCTTTTTCCTTTTTTTTTTCACCAAAGTGTGGGAAAAAGCGAGAGATAAAAAAAGCAATAGCGTTACAATGTATGAAAGTTTATAAAACGTGTGGTACAGTATATATATATATATATACATATATATATATATATATATATATATATATATACATATATATACATATATATATGTATATATATTTATATATATAAATACATATATATATATATATATATATTTATATATATAAATATATATATATATATAGATATATATATATGTATAAATATATATATATATATATATATATATATATATATATATATATATACACACACATATATATACAGATATATATATATGTACATATATATATATATATGTATATATATATATATATATATATATATATATGTGTGTGTGTGTGTGTGTGTGTGTATTTTGAAAAGGGGCCACAGTGATGCAGTACGTGTATAAAAACTAGGTGTCTTTTTGTCGATATCACAAAGAACTTTCAGAGCTTTCGTCCATCATATATGGACTTGGTCGCTAGAATGTTTTTAAAATTACCAGCCAGGTACTGATATAAGGAGAAATAGAAATACATAAACAATTCAAATACATAACCATAGAGCTAAAAACAGATTAAAACCAATTACAAAATAGTTTCAGGTTTTTGGGCCCTTGTCCTTTCCAAAATTCTCTGAGATCTTCTGGGTGGTATGTTACGATGGCCACTATCCAACTCGATGTTCCGGTTGTTCTGTCTTCGGAGGATGCACCTGTGAAGGAGGGACAGGGGAGGAAGCATCTCTTATCTTAGCACAAATGTTTCTACAATTCCGAAGTTTGCTTCTACATATTTATTCACTGATGTTGGCATCTTCTCTTATTCCCTTGTTACCCTCAAAAGTCTTGTTTAAAGAGATCACAGAACCTTCTATTGTTCTCCTCATTGCCCTGTCACTAAACAATTTCTTCCTTGTTAAATTCTACTGCATGGCTTTTCTCCCAAGTCTGTCGGGCTATGGCACTATAGGAGTTTCCCGATCTGCAAGCTGCAATGAACGCTATTAGCGTGCCTTTTTCCCATTTGTATGGGGTAACACGGTTGCCTTCTTTTTGAAGGACTTTGCAATAT
>NC_090738.1:49834754-49844754 GCF_036898095.1 Palaemon carinicauda
GTATCATGTTTTTAAGACCATAGATTATAGGGCTAACCCTACTGGAGATTAAAAAAAATAATAGTTCTTAAACATTACCGTTTGGAGAACAAAGCAAAATAGATCTGACCTTGCGAGTATTACTTCACCATCCAAAATAAGTTCCTGTGGCTATCAAAATTACGTAATCTAAAATGGAGATAAATCACGTAGCTTCCAGCAGCAAAGTAGCCAAGTTTATAAATAAGATCCAAGTCAAGGTTAGATATAACAGGGTATTATAGGTACTTAAATGTTTCCTGTAAGGATGCTGGCTTTCAGGAACTCTCTCGATTCAGTGTCCTATACAAGAGTTTAAAGATCAACTTGAGAACAGCCTTTGAACGCCTCTTGAGGAAGAAATTACCAAGTAATTGCAGCCATCAACGCAACCATTTGGAACAGGCACATTATCTTTTATCGAGAACAATGTTGGGAAACTTCATCTGTTTTTTTAACGGTCTAGGTTTGTTTTGAAAACCTTTGAACGATGAGACAATTTTAGTGAAAAATCACTTATGAAAGGGGGATGGGGGTGTTCAAGAATGTAAATGTTTCAACCGTTGCCTCTCAAAACAGTATAAAGTTACTTTATTTTTGCCAAAAATTATAGATACCAACAAATCAAAGGCGAATTTGAATTAATTCTTAGAGCCCTTTGTTTGGGCTTGAAAAGTTTTGAAAGTTGTATAATTATCCTGTATAAGTAAGGCAATTACTTTTGTCATTGCATTTCAAAATGGATGGCTAATATACTACCTAAAAATCTGCATTCTTACTCCTAGGATTTGAAATACGTCTATAAACATTACTTGCAGAACTAAAGGAAATGTAAAAGAGCCGTGCTGCTGGAATATATCTCCGGTAAAAACACTACTTGTTTGAAAGAGATGATAAATTAGGAACAGACTATGGATATCACAGGAAATATCAACTTTGCCATACAGTTTTGTAAACGACAAAATTGGATGTTTTCTGTATTCATGATACTTTTATTTTTATCTTTTTTTTTCGCATCGTAATCACTGCGGTGTCGAAATTATAAAGGAAAAAGTTGATGGTTATGTGCTCATGTACTACATGTATGCGTCAGAGAGACTAGACTGAACATTTCTACAATACATACATTGGCCAAATACATTGGTAGTATATAGTTCATGTTTCAAGCTTTATTCTGCATTTATATACATATAAAGTAATATATTCTATAGTATAAAAACCATGTCCAATTTATAGAAAACCTAACTGCTTGAGTCTGTTTTCTGAAGTAAAAAATATTAACACCAGGCTAGTTTTACATTCGAAACTGAAGGCTTTGATTTTCACTACTGTCTGGTTTTCAAAAGAACTGATCAAGTCTACATCATTTTCTGAGATTATCTAACTAAATCCAACAAACCACGGGATATTTTCTCGATCTTGAGGAAGCATATGATACTACCCGATAATATGGCTCAATCCAAGATACAAAAATGGGTATTAGTATTAACATGATAATATTTATCGAATCATTTTTCATTTGACTTATTTGTAAAAGTAGAATTGAGAAAAAACGCTATTTACAGTAGTTTAGGATGAAGGAATTGTACAAAGAATATCCGTGGTATTACAATTTTTCACAATAGCTATTTACATCATGGTAGAGGGAGTTTCCATGTAAATCTCTCTCTCTCTCTCTCTCTCTCTCTCTCTCTGTTTCCCGACCTAGCAATCTACTAAAGTGATAACCACCTTAAGGTATAGTATTTTACCTTATAAAATGGTTGTGAATGTTTGGGAATGGGGATGTTTGGTTTTTGTAATGAACAAAGAGAAGTCTGTTACTGTGTAGGTTGTACCTCGAGTATGATCGCAAATATATTTCTCTGCATGTGCAAGTAAATAGTAGGACTCCATGATGTACTATATATGGACCTTAGAATATGCCCGGTGCATTTGCAACTTTGCTTGGGGAATTTTGGGTCTGCTGCTGGTGTCTTGATAAAAGTAGATCTCAAGAGATTTAGTGGGCCTATATCATCAAAAAGATTTTTAAAGTAGATTAGATAAAAAAAATTCTCTTAAGAGTAACACAATCTAGGAAATAAGCGATCCTATAATTCTTATTGTGGATCATACCTGAATTCGCTATGTCAGGTTAACTTTAATTTTTTTTAATATAATACTATTCACGAGGATCATGTGAAGCTATATACCGACGGAGAATTAAGTTGGGCGTGGTGTAGCCTACAGTATATGAATGAATGAAAGATGGACATGTTATTTCGCTGTGCTTCGGTTATACCACAGAAATGATAGCATCAGATAAAGCTGTGGTACTTTTTATAATAAGTAAAAAAACAATGCTTCGTTGTATGCTGTTACTCCAAGAATTCATTAGACTCTTGGGCTGTATTGATAGTGGTCACCCACGATTGTCACAAAATTTAATTTTATCTTGGTTCCTCCTGTTGTGAGAATTCGTGGTAAAGAGGTAGCGGTTAAGGAATGAGAGAAATCACAAGGGGTTTTTATTTTTTCGAAAGTGTTCCGCACTCAGGTATGGAAAGAGCAAATAGGTCATAATAAGGAAAGGTGTTGGGAGGTCGATGTCCCCCTCCAGGCCAATTGTGAAAAATATAAATGCACCAGGGCTAATATAAGCCCATGGCTTAAAATGCTAAATCCAGGCCAGAAGGTTGATGTTATTTTATGCACATTATGGATTGGGTATAACACCTATCTCTTACCTATCTTAAAGGATAGTATTATACAAGTGTGGTCGTTGTGGCAGGTTCCTGCCATGTGAGCACTTTTTATTGCGTTGCTCCTAAATCAGGAACAGAAGAAAGTAGTGGTTTTTACTTGAAATCTTTTGGTGAGATTTTGGGTGATGGGATTATGATTGTTTGTTAAGAAATTTTCTTCTTCCAATGAAGTATTGTCATTTCATTTTTAAATTATAATTAGAATAGCTCAATGTACGTCGATAACTTGTACTTTAAAATGTTCGAATGTGTGTAATTGACATGCAATTTTTTTTGTGAGTTTTAAACGTAATAAATGTTCTATAGAAATCAATCAATTAATTTCAATACGTATCTCAATGGATTCCCCAGCCATAGCGTCTGACCCACATATTCACTCTGATTCCATCGAGTCATGATTGAAAGACAGAAATACGCACTTTACAATATTTAATCCTTTAATTCTTATCAAGTCCTACATACATACATATACCAAGGCACTTCCCCCAATTTTGGGGGGTAGCCGACATCAAACAAATGAAACAAAAAAGGGGACCTTTCCTCTTTACGTTCCTCCCAGCCTGACAAGGGACTCGACCGAGTTCGGCTGGTACTACTAGGGTGCCACAGCCCACCCTCCCCTGTTATCCACCACAGATGAAGCTTCATAACGCTGAATCCCCTACTGCTGCTACCGCCGCGATCATCCAAGTCACTTTGAATGATTTATAGAATAACTAAAGGTTGAAGCTCTTATTGGAAATGAACGTCATAGTTTACTATTGCTTACTTTATAAGTTGCAAAAATGCTTTGCGTTTGTAGGTGAGATTCCGTATAACAGGCAAGTACTGTACTGTAAATCTCAGACAAACACTCATTTTTCTCTAAACCCTCAGCTAGAAAGCATCAAGTTTTCACAGCTTCGTTGTGACTTAACATACGAATGTCAGCCCAGTAATACGTTTTTATTTTTTCTAAATAATCGACTGCATTTAATATTTTTTTTCTCGGTATCTTTATAGAACTGAAGAAAGTTGAAGACATTTTCGTCTCTTCCACTTATTTTTAAATCTAATATTGAAAAATATATTTTCTTTTTTCACACCTTTTGGTAAGTTTAAGTATATCATGGTCTTATGTAATGCGTGATACTATACAGAAATATATGACAGATCATGTTTTGCTAATTTTTGTCTATTTGAATAACTTTGCCATTCCTTTGTAGATGCTCTGATTAAACTTTAACCAACTTATTTATAAAGCTTATTATAAACTTGATCTTACAGCAAATTGAAAGGTCTGTTAAATAGTAGGATTCATGCTCTCTCAGACGCAGACAGATGAAAAAAGGGTAAATACATGCACCCACAACCACTCGTCTTTACTAAAAGGTCAAGTTGCGTACACACCTAATGGATGCCTTCATATGTCTATAAACATTCATGCGCGGTCTTTGCAGCATCATTTCAGCTCTTAGCTGCTACAGCACCCTTTATCCCCTCCTTTTCTACTTTACCAACGTAACCGCTTCCTTTATTCCATCTTGTTCTCCAACCTCTTTTAAACTTCGTGGTGGCCCCCCCCCCCCCCCCCAGTTGTACATCGGTTCTGATCAAGCCTTCCTGGCCTCAGTGCCGGGCAATGTAGTCCAAATTCCATGAATAAAAGGATTAAATGTTCTATTCCTTTAAATAAAAAGCATGGAGAGTTGTAGAATAAAAAAGTAAACATGAATAAATGTATAAGATTTATTTAGTTAGGACTGTTTAAGAGAGAGAGAGAGAGAGAGAGAGAGAGAGAGAGAGAGAGAGAGAGAGAGAGAGCGAGAGAGAGAGAGAGAGAGAGAGCGGCTCTATGATAGTGGTGTTATTGACAAAAGCGTCCGGTCGAGTGCGTATCGTTGGTACACTTCCCAGGGTGATTGACGGAGGGTGGGTAGGTGTTTGGGGGCTGGGAGAAAGGGACCAGGAATTAATGTCTATATTACTGCAGGCAGATATATCATTTTCGCTGACTTGGTAAAACATGAAACGGGTTTCGTTTGGTTACTTTGACTAACAATCCTTTCTTATGAGCAACAAGAAGTATTGATAGGGAGTGGCAGTATTTGACGCTGGCGATGTGTGGATGGGATTTTTTTTTTTTTTTTTTTTTTTTTGTGAATGCGTTGGCGTATAAGATATCCGGTGTTTTGTTCTCTTAATTCTAATGATTAAGAACAGAAAAGAATATCGGTCTTTGCAGTCATGAGCGAATTGATAGCAATAGTGAATGGGCCTGGATATCCCCCATTAACTTTGTTGATGCTTATTGCACATAATCAGAAGGATTTTCATATTGCCCGGATTGGTCGATAGAGCTCCCGAGATGGAATAATGCGGTATTAGTCTTGTTAGATTTTATTGATGTACTTCATCATCTAGCTTTCTATTGAGGACTCCTCGGTTCTGCTGCTACGTGGTAGTTACGCATAAGATGTATATGGTACTTTATTTGAAAATCTAATAAAAAATATTTGTTTTTATTTGCATATGTGATTAAGAACTTGTTCATGTTTTTTTTGTTTTCATTTTTACTTTTATTATTGTTGGTGGTGTTGTTGATATAATTATCATTAATAACGTAGAATAAATTTATGCCTTCTTTAAACTGTAGAATACATTTTAACAAATATCCATTTTTCCTGTCATTATACATCAATCTGTCAATATTCATTTCTGATAAACCCAGCCCCTCTCAGGTAGTTGGTATTTGATCTTTCACATTAACCACTATTTTTTATTCATTTAAATGAGTTAATTGTATTTATATACTTGAAAATTACACTAATATTTAGGTTTCCTTTGTTTCATAAGTTATCTGAGTTTTGTCATGAACAATTTATGGGCAAACGTTTAACGAATCAAAACCAACCTTTTTTCACATTTGATGTGAAACAAAACGTTGATAATCTCCTAAGAGAATGAGAATAAATGTCGTGGAAGAGACCAAAACTAAATACTGCTTCTCTCTCCTCTCGGAGGAATCCGTGGGATGTTGGGATCATACTGTCTAGCCTCTAGGGAGGGGCTGTTATGGGGGTTGGGAGAGAGAAGCTAGATAAGAGTGGGTGTTGAGGGGGAGGGGGGGGGGACACTAAGGTGGATTAGAGAGACGACGATCGTGTTGGCAAAGTGCTTCTAATACGCCGAAATGAGTTAGAATTACGGACATTATGCACTGCATCTTTGTCGCCGTATCGGCAGCGTAACGGATCCTGTATAATATGCGGATGTTCGCTCTTCGCTCTGTGGCTATTTTCAATTCTTCATGGTCTCCTCAATTTTTGAGGATTTTTTGTCCCAAGTTATAGATTGAGTCATTACTATTTTGTACCGTGGGATATTATGGAGTTATTGCTGATATATACTTCCTGAGAATTCTTTGTATTGAATGGTTAATGCTCTGTATATTAAAGCTTGATGCCAGGCCAAGTGACATTACTTGATTTATGATGCTTCATATGTCAACTATTGTCTAATTGATCGGGTATATTAAAATGAATTGTGACGGCGTTACCACTATTGTGTATGCATCACTATACACACATACACACACACCCACACACACATATATATATTAATATATATATATATATATATATATTATATATATATATATATATTATATATATATATTATATAGATATAGTACGTATGTATGTATATGTGAGAAGTATACATGAGCACAAAGATACGTGTACATGTCAGTTCAAATGCCTTTTCATTGTACACATGAATTCGTTTGCAACTTTCGAGCTGTAACAATCCTGGTGTGTGTACCAGTGCAGTGCTTCCATCGTCCATTCATTTGCATGTGAATTGCTGAAGACACATGTGATTACAGTCAAACTTGTTCATCCGTCCAATCGCCTGTGATGAAAGAATTCCTGCGTTAAATAACCTTGTCCAACATGAACTCCTTTTTTTTTTTACTGAGTTTTCTGGTGCCTTAGAATCATCGGAGGGCAGTGTTTGAGAGAGAGAGAGAGAGAGAGAGAGAGAGAGAGAGAGAGAGAGAGAGAGAGAGAGAGCTTTGGGGCACCTTGTAATGACACCCCGTGATGCCCCAGATTGCATACCTGTCCCGCAGTCATGTTGGTCGCTGGGTATTACCGCACTGCATATGCCAGACCTCGTTTGCATGATGAGTGACGGAAGAAAATGCATAATCTATGTTTCATCCATCTTTTTCTTTACCCGTCATTCAGTTCTTTTTCTTGTACCATCTTAATGATAGAATTACCGTCTGTTATCCGGCAAAGGAGAAGCCAATGATGATAAGTCCACGTCAGTGTCATTTTGGTTGGTTTTCTTGATTAAGGTACGAAACTTAAAAAGATGGGAGAACTAGAGGAGAAGCTGGGCTTCAGAAATTCTTTGATAAATGTACTTAGGCTTTCTAAGTTTTCTTTCTTTCTTCTTATTAAAGAAGCATAGAATTTAGATATATATATATATATATATATATATATCTATGTGTATATATATATATATATATATATATATATATATATATATATAGAGAGAGAGAGAGAGAGAGAGAGAGAGAGAGAGAGAGAGAGAGAGAGAGAGAGAGAGAGAGAGAGAGAGAATAGGTCATCAGTCAATGGCGACGGTAAACACAAAGCACATGTTTCGTCCTTGCGGTATCATCCTCTGTATCTCTTGATATGATCTCAGATGTTTATCCCAACAGACAGATAATTAGCAAAGAATCTTGCGTCTCAGGATGATATAGTGCGGCATTTTTCATATTAAGAACTCAGACACATATCATTTAGATGCTCTTCTAACCGTAACAACTATAACAAATAGTACTCTCTCTCTCTCTCTCTCTCTCTCTCTCTCTCTCTCTCTCTCTCTCTCTCTCTCTCTCTCTCTCTCTCTCTCTCTCTCTCTCTCTCTCTCTCGAGTTTTTATTCTGCTTGAGAGCTGTGATGAGATCTTGACTTTGATATTCTGCGTAGAAGTAAGGTGCTATTGATTTTTATTATAATGCTTCTATTTGTATTTTTTTGGGGGGGAGGGGGGGGGGGGTGGATTTATAGATTTGACCAGGAAGCCAGGCATTAGGACATGGGAGACCTTCTTGGGGATCCTTGCTGAATTTCGTACAATGTCGTGACTAGAACTGTACCGGATGTACGTGATGTAATCATACTGGTAAATCACTGAAGTCAGGCGGTGTCACATTCAAAGGCTGGCCTTGTGCCAAAAAGGTTTTTTTTTTTTTTTAGCAGATTGTATGGACAATGTGAGTGTGTTATAGAAGTAACTTTAATTACCTCCTCAGTTGATTTCCCTTGTAAATACATCTTGATGATAACAATTTTATTATTCTGTAGTAAGATCAAAAGAAAACCCCAAACTTAATATTGATCCGGTCTGTCGATTAATGTAGTCTAGTAATAGTTGGTCACGAGATTGCCATGGATATTAGGCATAAACTCCCGTGAATATTTGCTGTGAGCACAGACATGGGATCATGAACCTCATCTAAAGAAGAGCAGCTAAGCTTGAGTGTTAATGTAATAAGTGAATGGAAATCAAAAGAATAAAAAATATAAAAGTCTATTACCTTATAAGCAAAGTTTATGGTGTTGTTGGGATATTCGTGCCATGCACCAACCACCTCTCAAACCCATCATTCATCTTTTTTCGTTTTATTCTTCAAATATATCCTGTTCCTATAGTTTGCAAGGTTTTCAGTGGTTACCCTTGTATAGCATAAAAACTGGCAATGTTATTTTTTACCTAAAACAGTTAGTTAATGAATTTGAGAAAAATAATATTTGAACGTATGTGTGCCCACGAGTGAGAATTTTCGTAAACGTACAAATATTTACGAAATATCTAGATTTTTTAAAAATTATATGTGTGAGTTATGTCAATCTTAACTTCAATTGTTAAATTGAAAGACTTCGAGTTCTAACAGATCTATTTCGAAAAGAATAGGGTTCCCTAGTGTTAGAACTGCCTTCTTAGAAGGCGAAGATAGTTCGCATTTTCTTTGGTTATGTAGGATATTGCGGTTTAAAACCGAATATCGTCGATGCTTTAATTTTCAAGAAAGTCATCTCTTTTATTTGACATCAGAAGGTAAATACACAATACTTATATATACATAAACATTCACACATATGCAAGAATACAGTAACTTGACGTGCCCATGAATGAATTCAGTGTTTGAAGTCGGAGCTATCATTAAAAATTTCAAGAGATGGAAAGCTCGTGTTTACTATGAAATAACTGCTGAGATGATATTGGCTGAAAATGAAGTGACCTCCTAGAATACTTACAAGATTATTTTTTATAATGTGGCATAAAGAGGAAAAACCTAATGAATGGGAGTTAGGAGTGTTGGTGAAAATGGTAAAAAAATATCTGAATAATTGAAATAATTACAGAGGCATCACAATTATGTCAGTTGTCACGAAAATATATAGTATGCTTATTCTAAAGAGACTAGGTAGAAAGATTGATGAAAAGCTGAGAGATGAACAGGCAGGATTTCGAAAGGGTAGAAGTTGTACAGACCAAGTTTTCAATTTAAGACATGTTATACAGCAATGTGTAGAATACAGAAATCCACTTGTGAACTAGGAAAAAGCCTTTGATAGTGTGCACCGGCCAATTTTGTGGACAGTGCTGCGTTATTTTGGAATTCCTCTTAAATATGTAAATTAGATTGTCTGTTCATGAGCATATTAATTGCAAAGTTAATGTTAGTGGAGTCCTATCATATGATTTTCCAGTGATCAGTGGAGTGTGTTGTCATCTATGTTGTGCTCCTCATGGATTTTGTAATGCGTAGGTGGTGGAGAAGGATTGGACTGGATTGAGAATAGGAAATTAGCTAACCCAGAGTATATTGATGATGCTGTCCTTATTAGCAGAACATCGCAGGATTTGCAATGCTTGCTTACCAGAATGCATAAAATATCACATTAGGTTGGGCTTAAGATAAATAGAAGAAGCACAGTGATGATGAGAGCGGAGTATACAATGGAAGATGAAATATTATTGGAAGGAAAAAGGATTAATGCGGTTAAATCATTTAAAGTATTTAGGAACTATTATCTCCGATACAAGGTCATTAGAATTTTAGTTTAGTGAAAGATTGAAAAAAGCTAACCAGACAGTGGCTAGTTTAAGTAAAAATTGGAAACCAAATCGCCTGAAATTACATTTAAAAATCAGGCTATATATCAGTT
>NC_090738.1:49847254-49857254 GCF_036898095.1 Palaemon carinicauda
TTTTGTGTCTTGTAGGTCTTTGCATGTGTCCCTTTAGAATATGATACTGTTGTAGCAGGGTAGAATGATCTCTTGAATGCATTGACCAATACATTCATGTTTATTTATAAACGAAGTCACAAGATACATGTTTGCATGTTGTGGGGACGATGTCCTTATGTACAGCGTTGAATAAATTAAATATTTTTGTTCTCTCACACTTGTTTCTTTTATGATAATAATATACATAAATCATAGGGCAGCTCACCATTGCCTGTAACTCACGGGGACCATCGATCAAAGTGCACGTAAATTCATTAATCTATTTTGAGCTGCAAAATTTAAAAAAGCTTTTGATAGAATTGATTAGAGGTCGAGGAACGGTGTCAATTGCTTTGGTTTATGTCTTGTTCGTATAATCATTATAACGTCATTTGATTATCTTAATTATTCCTGGTTTTGCAGATTATGAGTTATTGATTAGCTTATATTATGTTTACGTCGCTAACGCTCTAGTAAGTTTATTTGTTTTATTATTGTTTTTTTTCCTTAATTGTTACTTCCTTGTAAGATTGACGATTTAAATTAGTTGAATAAATTTGAATTAAATTATTTTCAAATGAAACCTCTCTGATGGTAAAAAACTACCATTATATACTCTTATATTCAATTCTATTTGGCAGTTTCACCCAAATTATTATTTGCTTTCTTTAACTTAAGTCATTATCCGTCAAAGTGATAGGATAGAATAGATACGTGCAAACACACCAATATATATACATACATACATACATACATACATACATACATACATATATATATATATATATATATATATATATATATATATATATGTGTGTGTGTGTGTATATATGTATATATATATGAGTGATGAGTGTGCACGTATGTGTGTTCCATGGCTACGTACAGTACATAAATCGACACATTGGAACTTTTCATATCTTTATTATATGAAAAGAATATTTATGTTTGCATAACGAGGACACCCTCTGACGAGCTACTATTAAGAGGATTAACCTTTCTTAAAGTATCATGACTTTCGGGAATAATTGGACTTGTCTCCTTCCAAGGTGGTGGAGATTTTCACCAATTTAGTATTGTCAGCATATTAAATGAGGCAAATTGCTTTCCTTGCTTTAAGATGTTGGTCTTAATTAAGCAAAGAAAGCATCGTTGGTCAAGTAGTGTACAAATTCGAAAGTTTGTATAGTACATATATTTATCTCTCCAAGTGTTTGAGACTTAATTGTAAATATGTATATATATATATATATATATATATATATATATATATATATATATATATATATATATATATATATATGTATATATATATATTTATATATATAAATATTTTCTCAGTAGGAATACCTTAATGTGGTGAAAGGATTTGTACGTCTTCATGATGAGAAAGCTATACTAGACAAGGCCACTCATAATAGGTTGGTTTGCTGTGAGCAAGCAGACCAAAGTTTCCCTCCATCAACAATCTGCAGTGACCAGGGTGGTGATTAAAACTGGCCAAAACCCAGATATAAATAAAACAGCCCGTCTTGGCCCCCAGTCCCCAGTGGCAGTGGAACAACTGCCCAAGTTGGCAGGCAGTTACATCCCACTGCAGGGGGTGCAAAAAATCTCTGGACTAGAACAGGCCATATTTGGAAAATGTAACTTGCAATATACAACATCAGGATCCTGTCTAGGGAAAAAGAACTTGCTATGTTACTAGAAGAGCTGAAAGAAATAAATTGGTATGCAATAGGGTTGAGTAAAATTAGAAGAAATGAGGAATCCTAAATTTAGAGGACATGAAATGAACTAGGGAAATGGAATGTGTTTTCTTATTAATAAAAGCATGCAGGGAACATGGAATGTTTTTTTTAGGACTATGATAGAATTGCAGGATTATTTAAGAAGTATAAAGTTAAGATCATTCAAATGCATGCACCAACAACATTTCGTACTGAGGAAAAAATAGAAACTTTTCAGGAAGCTCTGGAGATATCTATAAAAAAAAAAAACAAAAAAAACATGAGACCTACTTTACATTTGTTTTGGGTGATTTTAATGCTGAAGGAGGTCAAAAGAAGAGAGAAGGATCAGCAGTAGGTAAATTTGGAATATGCACAAAAGATATGCTAAAAAAAATGTGCTGAAAGAATCAATATTAAAATCATGAAATTTTTTTTCATGAAAATAAGCAGAGAAAATGGACATGAGGAAGCCCAAATGTAGAAATGAAAAACGAAATAGATTTTATTTTTAGTAAAAAAGTTAATTTAGTTAAAAATTAAGTGTTAAACAAGTTAAAGTCAGGCGACCATAGAATGGCGAGAAGTGATATTTGTTTAAACCTAAGGTAAGAAAGAGAAAAAATAATTCAAATAAAGAAAATAAACACTTCTGCAATAAGAGAAAATTCTGATGAGATAAGTACCTATATGAACCTATAGAGATAGTTAATGAATATACGTACTTAGGATAGACAGTAAGCATTTCCCCAGGATACGAGAACGAAAGTAAAAGAAGGATAAGCATGTGATGGAGATCATTTGGTAAACAAAATGAGATTATGAAAAGGAAAATGCCACTTTCTCTGAAAAGAAAAGTCTTTAATGAGGTGGTCCTACCAGTATTAAGTTATGCATCAGAAACATGAAGCCATACTAAAGCCTTAGGCTTAGAACAGAAGCTAGTTATAAATCAAAGAGCTATGAAGAGGATAATGATTGGAATAACACTAAGAGACAGAAAAGAGTAACATGGATACGAGAGCAAACTAAAGTAGAGGATATTCCAACGCCATGTAAGAAAAAGAAATGGACATGGGAGGGACATATAATGAGAATGACAGATAATAGAGGGACATTAAGAATAACAGAATGGGTCCTAGAGATTGTAAAAGAAGCAGGGGAAGGAAGAGAACACGAAGGAGTGACGAACTAAGAAAGATTGCAGGTGTGGACTGGCATAGAAAGACCATAAACAGACACAAGTGGAAGGACAATTCTGAGGCCTTTGTTCTGCACTGCTTTAGTAACGGCTGATGATGAATATATATATATATATATATATATATATATATATATATACACATATATATATATCTATATATATATATATATATATATATATATATATATATATATATATATATTCTTTTTTTTATATTTCGATGAGTTACCAATTATAAGCCGAAAACTTGTTTAGATATTAAAGTCAATGAAAGACATGCGGTTCACACTGGCTTCTTCCATAATTGGATTTTTTAAAAGCGGAGATGTTTGCTTACTGGTCTTATCATATTGTTATATTTCATATTTCATGGACTATAACTCTAGTTCTTATATTGTTTCATTTTCGGATAACACTTGAGTGAGTCGGGAAATGTGAAAAAGATATAACAACTAACGTAGACATATAGTTGTTCAACTAGGAAAATTTAGTTTATCTAGTTGAGAAAAATGTAGGTAGTATTTTCTTGTCTGATTTCAATGTCATTTTTTTAGGATCTGAAGTTTTAAAATTTTTATGTTAATTACCAACAAATGCTACTTGAACGTATTCTTTATGGCATATATTACTATTTCAAAACATTTTATGGCTTGTGCATTTGCGACTGGTACACCACGTTCTACCTATTTGAAGATGGAAGCCTTTTTAGAAAAAAAGTAACTTAAATATTTTTTGGGAAATTGCTAAAATATAAGAATGATATTAAACCTCGTTCTCTTGCATTGCAGTTAAGAGAAATATATTTCTATTTTTATAAATCACCATGATCTTATTGAAAAGATCAGAATATAAAAGTCCGCGTAATTTTTGTAATCATTAAGTCTGATGATTAATGAATGAACTAAACGAAGTTAAATGAGGTTTTTGCAAATGTTCGATTTTTTATTTCGTTTTATGATATGAGTTTTACTCCCGTAGACGACAAGATTAATTTGATTTTAACTCAAACACTATCATAAAATTAGACGTTTTCCATTTTTTTTTTTAGTAATATATGCTTTTAAAACATCAAAGCTTATTTATAGTTAGACCAGTTCTCTTGTCAATAGTAAAAGGTTGGTGTTATTTTTTTTTTTTTTTTTTTTTTTTTTTTAGAATATATAAATATTTTTACATGGTAATATTTGAGTCGTTTGCATCATTAACTCGAATCGGTGTTAGCCTTCAAAGCAGATTTAGAAGGGACTTGTAATGATCCACTTGTGGAATTTACCGTTTAGTGCTAATTGTATCGCGAGGTGACGTGAAAATGAGCGATAAAAATCCTTAATAGTCAGAGTGTTTCGTTGATATGTTGGTAAAATGATAAAATTACCGATATTTCTTACAACAAATCTTTATACTTTCTTGATTATTCAGTTTATTCCTATATTCACTGATATATGCACAAGCTTTTTGTATTTTGAAATGTTTCCTGAACGAAACTTAATGGAAACATCTGGAATCTTCTCTTTGACAGAACAGTTGGATATTTCTTAAAACACGAAAATATGTTAATTCTTTAATTAGCCACAACTATTTTAAATGTTTTTACATATCTTGTATATTAATAAGTGCGCGTTTACTTCCTGTTATAAGACTCCAAAAAAAAAAAAAAAAAATTTGCTGAAAAATATTTTTTGCCTATGTTAGTTGTTTACCTGTATGAAATTTTCAATACAGTTTACTTCTGAACTTTTCAGTTTTGATAACAAAATATACTTGACACCTGCTTGCCTTAAAGCCTATTATCACCTTTTACGGAGAGTATTCCACTTAGCAGATGTCACGGTATTAGCAACAATAACGTTATTTCCATCCATGTTATAAAATGCTAACCGCGAATCAGATACCGGACCAACTTCATTAGAGCGTTATTTAAACAATACTTTGCATTCACATAAACAATGTGCAACCACCAACAAGACTCATGCCCCAATCCCCCTCGAAGAGGCGAGGGTTAATGAAATTATCTGACGAACGAATCGATAGCAATTAAAGAACATCGATAATGATGTCATCAGTTAGCAGGGAACAAGGACACGAGAGCAACATAAACAAGAGCAGCAACAGAGAGCAACAGACCCACCAGCCACCAGTAGGGAGGCCCAAAGCCTCATGGTCGAGCGATTCCATCGTAGTAAACAGATGGGAGCCACTCATTCTCAATAAATTAATAGGTTCATTCTGGCGCGCCCATTAAATTGATTCATATTAATTCACTCCCGGGCCATTTTATTTTGGGGTCAGGAAATGTTTGACCTGATGGGGCTTTATAATGTGCGCCGAAAATATGAAAATGGAGTCATTATTTAATGGTTTCCCTTCCATTTTCGTTCTTGCTGATTATCATTGTTCATAAAAGTATGTGTTCATAATGAGAAATAACCCAAATCTGTATGATTAAATGCTCTCTCTCTCTCTCTCTCTCTCTCTCTCTCTCTCTCTCTCTCTCTCTCTCTCTCTCTCTCTCTCTCTCCATGTACAGTATATACTATAGTATATTTATATATATATATATATATATATATATATATATATATATATATATATATATATATATATATATATATATATGTGTGTGTGTGTGTGTGTGGGCGTGTGTGCGTGTGTGTGAATAATTTTGCGTTTCGTAACTTTTAGATACGAGTAAGTTTTGATTCTGATGCTCTGTATCTGCAGCCGCGCTCTTTAATTAAATCTGATTTAACATGAAAGATAAGATTATGGTTTGCTGATTAATGCAAATTACAAAATATGCTGCTCGTTTAGTATACGGAAGCCTGAATACACTGAATAGTATATAAAATTATGGTTAACCTTTATCGGAGCTTCATTATTTTCTGAGTATTTTCATTTGATTGTATAATATTATTACGTCTTTGATGATTTGATTAAAAGTTCAAGTTTGAAATTTGCTATTGATAAAGTCTTCTGTGAACTTTTAATTGTTTCCATCCGGCCTTTATTCTTATCTTCGTCGGCCGGCCTGAAAATAAATACCTGTACAACGCTTTCTCTTTTATGTGCGCTAAGAAGGAGGCTATATACAGTAGGTATCATTATATAATTCAAATTGGTGTTTTTAAACTGTAGGCAACCATTTTTTTCCAAACTATTAATTCTCATGGGTTACAGCAATTTACAACATAACTAAAATATTCCATATCAATGCCAATTCTTATGTGCTTTTTTCTGAAGATGCTCATTTAGTAAAATTTTTTAGTGGGTCTTATTATGCATATGCAGGCTGTAATGAACGGTTAATCCCCTGCGAAGTTTGCTTGTTGGATAGCCAATATGTAAGACCCGATATACCTTTATTTTTTCATTTAAACTAGTTCCTTCATCAGTGTGTTGGTATTATATTTAAATGGTTCTTCATAAGTTTCAGAACAAAGTTGGCTTTATTCCATAATTGTAAATAGAAGGTAGATGGCGATTTAAATTTTTATTGTAGTATTTATGATGATGATTTTTATGGCATTATAATAGATGTTGCTGTAGTCTTGCCTGTTGCTCACAGTAAGTGAAAATATTCATGAGAGTATGCTGATTGAGAAAGTGCAGATGATGATAAAGACGTGTTAGTTGAAGAGAAGTGGTCTCTTATTGAAGTGAATAAACCTTTGGACTGGAATGTTGAATAGAAGAAAAATCTGGTACAGGATAGACTTTTATGTGTAACTAGTAATGGGATTTTTTGTGCGGCATTATGAACCTTATTGAAATTCAATAGTGATAACACAAAGCTCTCACTATTTGATTCAGGATTTATTTTTTCTAAAAGTATCTAAACACCCAAAAAAAAAAGAAAAAAAAACAATGAATTTTTTGAAAGCGAAACCATTATCATCTGGAAATTAGTGAGCTCGTACGAGATAGTCATTAAACTAATGTCAATGAAGTTTCTACAGTATACGTTATAAAGTGACTTTGAAGCTTCAAAAGTTTCGTAAGAAGCTTCAGGTGATTCGTAAAAAGCTTCAGAAGTTTCTTAAGGAATAATTATGATATATCATTTAGGGTCCAATAAATTTAACCACATTCATAAATTTGTTTAAATCAGATTTCAAGATACATTTAACTGATTTATAAGGTATTCAAAGTATAACCTATTTATTTATATAAAATAGAAATGACTTACCTTGCCCCAATGTGACCATGTACCAAACACATATTTCTACTTGCAAGATTCTACTTATTGATTATGTGGTTGCAATCGTCAGCCATAAGATCTTGCTCCCACAGATGAATGTGCCATTCTTGCTGGTGTAAAACTTATATTATTCGTGGCAGGACTCAAATCTATAATGGAGAACCTCCATGGAAGTGATTTTGCACCAATCAACGAAGTTCAGTTCACCTCTTTGATATCGGACGAAATTAGTTCAATTCTCCGGAACTGACTCGATCCATCTGCAATATAGTATCATCCTGTATTATCGGTTATTATATGTATGTATATATATATATATATATATATATATATATATATATATATACATATATATATATTTATATATATGTATATATATTTGTGTATGTATGACTGAATATTTATAATTGTCACTTTTACCATATATCTATATATATATATATATATATATATATATATATATATATATATATATATATTGATACATCAAAATACATGTCTGTGTGTTTTTAATTATGTTAGCCCATTGGCCTAAGTACTTGAGAAATTACGAGGTCATTGTGGCTATCAAAAAAACTCCCACACATGTGCGTATTTGCATCATCATGAAAAGATTCAAGTATCCATCACCTGCGTTTTCTGATGCTTCCAGCAGATGTTCACAATTAGTATGTACAGTATATTACAAACGCTGAAGTTTAATCATATTAAAGAACAAAAGGTTGCTTTCAGTTTGAGTTCTAAGGGATTTCTTATGGAGTCTGGCAGCTGGCTCTGATGATTCAATTTTTCCCCTTTGCAACAGCAACCCATATGGTTTCATTATGTGCAATTATATTCATATTCTACGTACATATCATATTTTACGCCTGTTTTAATAGTGTTTTGTAATTATGTTTCCTTGGCCCAGTGTAGCAAACCTTTTATGCCAGAGGATTCTACTCCATTCATTTCTTTAGCGTATTATATATATATATATATATATATATATATATATATATATATATATATATATATATATATATATATATAAATATATATATATATATATATATATATATATCTGTATATACAGTGTATATATATGTATATATGTATATATATATATATATATCTGTATATACAGTGTATATATATGTATATATATATATATATATAGATATATATATGTATATATATATATATATATATATATATGTGTGTGTGTGTGTGTGTGTGTGTGTGTTTGCGTTCGTGTATATGCATGTATGTATCTATGCTGTGCATGTAAAACCCTACACATTAAAAAAGCAGACTGCGTTTCTATTATAGATGGAGGTATACAGCAGAGCATAAATGTCCTTTAGATTCTATTTTGCAAATGAGAGAGTTTAGGTCGCATTATCTTATTTTCTATTACCCAGCAGCAAGGCCCGTTTAGAAACAAGGCTTTGGCCAGTGGCTGTTCGTACCTGCCTAATGAGAGTTCACCCCATCCCAACTCCAATAGGCTTAAAAAGCAGGGAGTGCTTTTGCCTCATTTTTGGCCGGGCTATTATACTGTATGTGGACCCAGCGTTGCCGTTTTAATGGTCGCGCCATCGTGAATATATCAGAACTTTTTCTCGATTAACTTCGAGCGAAAACAAAATATGGAATAGTGATGCAGGCGAGCGTATTACGCGTATAAAATTGTAATCATTATCCACTTTAAATTAATAACCAGTGACATTCTTTATAGCTTTATGATAGCGTGATCGCGGTTGGGTTTAAAATTGCTGGCCATAGAAAATTGTTAAGCCTAGCGAACCAGCCGTCATTTTATTTCACACTTTTTGTTTACTAATTTTACGTTAACCCTTATGTTTTACCTTTGTTCTTTTTTTTTTTTTTTTGCTGTTATAACTGAATTACTTTCTTTTTCTTATTCTCTTATGATTATGTTTATTCCAGTTTTAGCTTAATATTTTTTCATCTTTTATAGATTTAACATTGAGCAGAAATTGTTTACGCTATGTTTGTCTCCCTTTGGTTTATATATATATATATATATATATATATATATATATATATATATATATGTATATGTATATATATGTATATGTATATATATATATGTATGTATATATATATATATATATATATATATATATATATATATATATATATATATATATATATATATATATATATATATATATATATATATATATATATATATATATATATATATATATATATATATATATATATATATATATATATATATATATATATATATATATATACATATATGTATATATATATATATATATATATATATATATATATATATATATATATATACAGTACATGAATATAAATATTTCCTGAACACTCGAAGCGGTTTCATGTTACTTGGGCATTTATTCTGATATGGCCTTAATTCTATATACTGTATTTGGGTAAGGGAAAGTAATAAGAAGACAAGTACACGAAAAATATAAGATCTTTGCTTCGACCTATTTAAATACACGAAGTGGAGTGACAAACAACCTTGTAACTTCAAGAATATTAGCGACTTACCTTTCTAAAGGAAAAATAGTAATCCTTTGGCTTGTCAATGCACTACTCTTTATAGATATGTAGAACCTTCATACAATGCTTAGAAATAAGCAGTTGTTGTTTCTCGGGTTATCTTAGCATTTACTAAGGGAATAATATAAGGGCGTTACTGGCGTTCTTTTTATATTATGTGGATGTGGCAAGCTGCAATTATCTAGACTTCAGTTGCAGTAGTGGAATTCCACTCTCAAAAAGACTAAGGAAATCTAGTTAGAAATATCTCATGGAGTCATGCTTTTTTTCTATTGCCTCAAATACCTTTTG
>NC_090738.1:49862254-49887254 GCF_036898095.1 Palaemon carinicauda
TTAGATTCTGTATGGCAAGTAGATGAATATTTGAATGGAAGAGACCATTTCCCAATTCACGTGTAACATGTTAAAAACATCCCAACTGAATCTTCTAAATGGAAGGTTCGGAGGCAGACTGGAGAAAATTTAGCTAAGAAATTACTGGGGACAGAATTGGAATTTTCCAATGTCATATCGCAGCTGCCTTAAAAACACCCAATCAGTAAAGGGAAACTTCTTTCCTAAAATTTACGCTAATTGTAGCTAGATATCTATTAAGGAACTCAGCAACCGTAGGAGATGCAATTGATGTTAAGAGAGTAGCAACATCTGCATGTGCAACAAGATTGTTTTCGAGGCACAAATCTACAGAATTTGGAAATAGTGGCTCTTCTTAATGTAAAATTGTATAATATATAAAAATTCCATCGTCAAACAATTGCTATACTACTTGAATGTAAGAAATCTAAAACAATGGAAATGGTTTTGAAATATTCCGTGAAGGCAAATGGCAAGGTTGTTCCTTGTTTTTAAACAACAAAAGTGGATGATAGTCATCAGTGATCCTTTTGAAACTGTCAAGAAACTAGGCTAACATTTTTCAAGTATCTTGAGTTGAGAAAATTATTCTCCTGAGCTTCTGCTGAATCCCATATTACCTTGGATCTAAGCTCTAATGAAATTTTTTCTTTCAACAAATTTGAAAATTCCAAGTCTTCAAATTAGGCCCCAGATCCTGGGAGAAATACAAGTTTATTTGAGATACTGAGCCATCTTTCAGAAACTATTTGTCTAATTTATTTAAATATTAAATTGAATTTAGGTTAAGATACGTAAAATAAGAAAATCTGTGAATGAAATAACTGTAGTCCAATTGCTGTAACCGGTTATGTCCCTAAGCTAATGGAAAAGATATTTCATAACCAAGTTGTATTGGTATGTGAAATAAAAAAGGTTGTATAGCGGAGCAATACATGCACACACCTAGCCCACTGGTATCACTGACAACCGAAAACATATATTAAACAATCTCACTAACCATTCAAGTACAGTCATACATACATCATTTAACTTCTCAGCCCTCACACCATCTATCCCAGCTGCTTTTCCTGCTCTAGTTTCATGTAATATCTCTCTCATTCTCATTTCCCATCACTGGCCCCTAAACACCTACAATAACAATTATATCTGCCTCCCTATTATCCTCAACAATCAGAAACCTTTCGAAATATTCAGCCCTCTTTTTCCTTGCCACGTCTCCTTTCAACAACCTTCCATATCAATTTTTCACCGTCTTTATTTCTCGATCCATCCTTCCTTACTCTCTTCACTTCTTTCCAAAACTTCTTATTCTCCTCGTACGAACAACTCAATCCATGACCCCACCTCCAGTCAGCCTCTTTTCCTTATGGATTACTTCCACATTTTGTATCTTTCATACTTCTCTATTACTCTGCAGTCATTCTTCAAATGCTCCCTTTTTCTCTTCCACGTTTCTCTTCATTAATGACCTTCTGCCACTCTTCCATTTGCCACTCTTACCCATGTATACTTATTATATTTATTTAAAAAAAGAATATTGCAACTGATCACCAGCTCTTGTACAACACACATAGCTACCAGTCATTCACCACTCTCATTATCACCTGTTATGTCATACTCCCCAATGTCACCTAATGTACCTCTCCAGCACCCACTCTGTCATTTAAGTCATCCATCACAACTACATAATTCCTTCTACCTAGCCCTTCTACACACCCAGTTAATTCATTCCAGAATTCATTCTACTCCTCTTCACTTTTCATACAACCTGGCCTTTTCGCACTAACAAAAGCCCAACATTCCCTACCCAATCTAACTCTTAACTACATTAACCTAGATGATACTTCCTTCCATTCCAATACTTTACTTCTCATCTATTCACCAGAAATATAGCCACATTATTTCTTGCTCTTCCCCTTTCTATCCCAGGTACTCTTCACCAAACATCACTTCACCTTCCCTTTTATCTTTGTCTCACACAAGGCCAATACATCCAACCTTCTATTCCAAAACTTACTTCCAATCTCACATCTTTTACTTTTTATCGTACTACATCCATGCACATGCAGATACCCTAAATTTAGAGTGTGGGGAGCAGTCACACTCCCCCCAGCTCCTGTTCTTTCATATCTCATAGAAGAGGCGATTCCCAGTCCCCTTGTTGCATCCCTTTTAGTCACCTCTTATGACATGCAGGGATACGTTGGCACTATTCTGATTGTTGTTATGTCTCTGCGGCCACGATAGTGACTGAGATTAATATTCAGATCAGGAACAAGTAATTTAGTAGACATTAAGATTTTGTCCAACTTAGGAAGACCAAACAGAACAAACAATACTCAAAAGATGTTGGAATGAAAGAATTAAAATATTTTCTCGGGATAGATTGATCACAGAAAATCTTAAAAGACTTTCTTAATATGTTATTTGTGTGTGCAACCAAAGAAGAACCAAACTGAATTTGTTTCTCAGAGGTAAATTAGCAATCAAGAGGAACACCTAGAGTCTTAAATAAATTCTGTATAATCAAAGAGAGATAGTTATTACTGAGATCTGGATATAGAGATGCCGCAATCTTTGATCTGCGTACAAGCATACTTTGAGTTTTGTTAGTGTCCAGTTTCATATCCCATAATTAGAACCATGCCCTAATTTTAGCTAAATCTCTATTAACGGATTCTGCAACCATAGATCTACAGTAAGGAGGTGGAATTGACTCAATGAGAGTATCACCACCTGCTTATGTAACAAGCTTATTTTCTACCCAAACCTCATATCATGCATGTATAGTATGAAAAGCAATGGACCGAAAACCCTACCCCGAGGAATCCCATCTATTATATTCCTGTAGTCACCATGGTGCTCATCATCAACTACTCTTTGCAGTCTATTACTTGAAAATTCAATAATAATGGAAAAGATGCTCTCACTCCCATCTGTTGAAGTTTAAGAGCAAGGTCCTTATGATGAACATGAGGCAGCACTAAAATCAAGGTCTGTCATACAAACTTCCTGACCACAAAGGATTGCTATACAGCAAAGGCTAAACAGAAAGCTAAGGAACTGATAATTACCTATTCCAATCTTATTTATGTTTGGCCAAAAGATGTAAAAAAAAAAAACTTAAGGTAATATGCAATTTAGGGAAAGAGGACAGTAATCAGCAAGGCTAAGCTACCAAAAACAAGTTTACCTAATGGACTAACATTAGCAATTCTCCAACGAAAAAGGAGTAACAATTAAGAACCCATGAAATCAACTTTCTTTATAAAAAGACAACAAAAAATTCCCATATGTATCTAGACCTCTATAAGCAACAAAGTCCTGTAAAACAGTTTCGTTAGCTTCAAGAAAAAAACTAATAGAATGAGGAAGATATGGTTTCTCATGACTCTGCTTGCTGTCAAACACGTCAGCCAAAAGCATTGCCTTAACCTTTCAACAATGAGTGACGAAGCCATACGATATAATCAAAGGAGGAATTGTTAATAACAACAACTAAGAGTGCTGATTTGAGGGTAGCCTACCATTTATGTTCCTTAATTGTACTAGTAAAGGTTTCTTTTATAGTCCAATTGTATTCCTTTTCAGTTGAAGCATAAACTCCCTGAGCAACAGCTCTAAGCTGAGTATGGCTATTCCTAATCATATCTGATCTGTTACTTATCCAAAGATGATAAGCCTCCTGTTCTTCCAAATAAGCCCATTTACAATCATCATTGAACCAAGGAAGCCTTGATTAAGTATTTCAACACAAGAAATGGGTTACGCCTTTCAAGTAGGTTGAACTAAGAGACGGCCACCGATGACCAACCGCCACAAAGAAGGGATACACAGAACAAGTTAAGTCAACCTTAAAGAATATCAGAATTCCTCGAAATAATTTGGAAATCCTTACTAGAAATTGTAGTATGGAGAATGAGTGCTAGCAACAGGGTCACTGTCCTCTTGCAGAGTTTAAAGGTCGTTCTTGAATGGAGGAAGCAAGGGACAGTGACATTACCTTAGCAAGCAGGACAATGCCCTAGAGATTGATCATATATACATATGATCAGTGCCCTAGCCACCTTTCCAACCAAGCTAGGACCACGTAGGGCCAGGCAATGGCTGCTGATGACTCAGCAGGTAGACCTACAGGTTCCCTCAAACCCCCCATCCATAGCTCACAAGGCTGGGGAGGTTGGAGGCACTAAAGGAACTAGCGAGTTTGAGTGGAACTCGAACCCCAGTCTGGCGATCACCAGGCAGAGACATTGCTAATAGGCCACATCATCTCACCTTAACAATGCAGCAGACATGCGCCAGAGACGAGGTCCCAGCCAAGATCTAGACTTTGGTCGCAGTGGCCCCGAATCCTCATCTGACGTGTCCATGGGGCAAGGTGTACAACCCCAAGATTGGACTCGTGAGCCCTAGCAATGCACACAGATGGCAGGAGTAATGAATGGCACCACGTGTCAGAATTATTTATACTTCATTCATCCTCTGCTGACCAACTATAAATATTGTCATCCGTAATGATTGACTGCTATTCTATTAGATTAGATTAAATGGGCAAAGATAATTTATCTCCAGTATCGGTTAAAAGTTCTTGGCAAATTGAAACTCCATGGTGGTAGTGTTCATGTCATGACTGCATTAGTTAGACTACCACTTTCATTCCTGAGACAATCTTAAAGCTAGCTTTATTACTGCGGCGTTCTACAAAAATATCTAGATCCATCAATGATTTAATTAAATTAATACACCTTTTTTTCCTTCTTAAGGGGTAAAGCTAAGGTCTGCATTGTAAGAAATTTTTCCTAAACACGGTTTCCTTCTTTCTCCTTTACATAATTTTTGTTCTATCTGTATTTACTCTTTCAACCTTTCAGCAATTATAGATTTTGTTTATTTTAATATGGAAACTTATAACTATTGCTGAAGATTTTCCGAGATAATCTGGTCCTTTAGCCCTGATAGCATCTAATCTAGTCTACTTTTAAAATTATCAAGAACGTTTTACTCATATTCTTATCGTGCGAAATGCTTTCCTTGACCTTGAAAGCATTCTGTACTCCAAATTTTTATTCTGAAAGCTAAACAGTTCTATCATCTTGTATGATCTACATCTAAAATAATCTAGCTGGACTCAAAGTAGTAAAATTAAGTTTTCTTTGTCATCAGTAGGCTTACTTTAGGTAGAGTTCATAAGTTAATTCAGTTTTAACCTGGGTGAATTAACTGTTCGTCGCTTACTTTTATCGACGGCAATAATGTTAGTTAAGCGTTGGAAAATTTTTTTAAGATTAAACAACTAATAGGCAATTAGAATGTTGCGTAATACTTGAGGTACGCTACCCTTCAAAGTTTATGCGTTCTCTTAGGAGTTAGGATAGCCAGTTCGCTTCCTCGATATTATTAGTTTTTGTATTACTCACTGAGCATCATATAACTAACTTTATTTGAATTGTTGACAGATTTATCAACGTAATTTTTTTCCGATTTCTGCCCTGAAAGAGGATATGGCTTTAACTGGAATGCTGTAGAAGTGTGGGAGAATGTGTTAAATATTTTGAAACATTTGTAAGACATTAACCTTTTCATTATTATGATCATTAATCATGCTGTGATTGTTTTGAAACCATAAATAACCTTGAAGGCATAATTTACCTTCATCTAGACATCTAATCAGTGAAAATTATTTCTCTAGTATGAAAAATTTATAGATATGAAATCAATATTATAGGATGATTTAGATTTTGCTTAGATACTGTATATTGCCAGCATATGTCTTCAAATTTATTTATATATAAAAACATGAAAGCTTTCTGGAGTAGCTTCGTTTTAAAGTAACCAATTTGAAACTGACGACAACAGTTAGAGAATATGCACTTATTATTTGTGTATACAGTGTGTTGTTTACAAAAGGGAGAAGCTCAAGATAAAGACGACTGGCGAAATCTAACTGAAGCTCTTTGGGTCAGTAGGCGTAAGAGGAAATGATATGTTGCTATCATATGTCAAATTCATTCAAAGCTTTTCATTGTGCTATAATTGTAAGCTCTAATGGCAAGTATATGATGGAGATTACTTCGGGCTCAAAGGGTGTACACTTCTAAAGTTGTTTTTTTTTTTTTTTTTTTTTTGTTAAGACTTAATCGGAAAATTTTTGTATATCTTACAATGGCCGTTCTCTTAGATACGTTTTAAGTTTGTTCTAGGTGGAAGAAGAACTCGAGACATGTCTGTGACGTCAAACTGAACCCAGGACTAACTACTCACGGTCAAACATTGTAGCAATGTATTAATACTCATACGGCACTAGTGCATTGTTTTTAATTAATCAGTTCATTATTAAGTAGTTATGATATTATAAAATGATATTTCCCAATACAGATGAAATAATATTGTCATATAGCGCAATCAGTAGTAAAATATTACATAAATATTAGGGTACTGAATAAACTCAATAGCGGTATGAAATCATTTCTTTTTTACTTATTCAGAAAATTAAGCAAAGGTATTGCTAAATAATAATGCTTTAATAAATATTCATTGTGTCAATATAGACTAGTTTTGAGTCTTGGAATTGAAAATCATTTCGATAGTATATAATTTGCAGCAATTGTTTAGCCTCATTTTTTTTTTTTTTTTTTTTTTTTGTGTGTGACAGGAACTAGCATAGTTATCCTAGTTTTACAGTACTTAACAGTGGAACTATAAAGGTAGCTATGATTATAAATATATATATACATATATATATATGTATATATATATATATATATATATATATATATGTATATATATATATATATATATATATATATATATATATTATATGTGTGTGTGTGTATAAACGTTCTTTAGTAGCCAAGTACAGGGAGGCCTTTTAGGCAAGCTCTTCAGGAGGAGGAATCTAAATTCAGTAAATATATTATTAAACCATGAATTGACAAAATACAGAGAGAGAGAGAGAGAGAGAGAGAGAGAGAGAGAGAGAGAGAGAGAGAGAGAGAGAGAGAGAGGAGAGAGAGAGATCTTCAGGAGGAGGAATCCAAATTAAGTAAATATACTATTAAACCATGAATTGACAAAAATACAGAGAGAGAGAGAGAGAGAGAGAGAGAGAGAGAGAGAGAGAGAGAGAGAGAGAGAGAGATCCTGTCATAAATTCTCCATGTCCCATAGAAATTCTAGGCTAAACCTAAAAGCCTTGGCATTGTTGTTTATAGGCATGCTACTAATAACAACAAACAGTTAACAAACAATATGAGAGAGTTGAAAATAGGTTTAATAAAATACCTTTTAAGAAAATTATAGCAATTATCAAGCAAAAGTGTTGCATAGAAATAGCCTTATAAAATAGAATAACTATACAAAAGCAGGCATAAAAATATCTGAATTGTAAGCTTTATAAACATGCCTAATAAATAGATTAATCGAATTTTTCGTATTATAAGTCAGCTGATCATAAACCAAACTATTTTTATTTGAACAATCTCTCTCTCTCTCTCTCTCTCTCTCTCTCTCTCTCTCTCTCTCTCTCTCTCTCTCTCTCTCTCACATAATTTCAATTCCAGAAAAAGGCTGAGCCGACTATGATACTCTTCTATTGATATAGCAAATAAACAGTAATTACCTAGAGTGATATCCTTGGTATATAGCAGTATATTTCAATTTGCGTGCATATTTAGGATGGTAATCTAAGAATATATGTTAAAGTTTGTTCCAAAATTCCCAGGAAAAAAAAATGAAAGAAGCATATTCTTGCATTTTTCACGTTGAAATCACCTTTCCTTTTGCACACATTAACCCAAATTTTGCAAACAGATGGATCCTTTGGAGATCTGTAAAATGAAAGGTCTTTTACTTGGCGATGGCAATCATGATTAACTGCAACCAAACACCGCACATACTACCATCTTTGTCGCCTTTTATCAACTGATTGAAATGTTAAAAGATCAGTGAATTTCCTCCAAAACAGTATGAGTAAATTTACCAAACCTATTGCTACTTGCTCAACTGGGTTCCAAGTGACGTCACTGCACAGGAAAACACTATCTCGTTTTCTCATGAAATTCCCTAACTCTTCTTCCACCTTTGGATTACCAGCTGCTATCCATAGGGCACGGGGTGACGGTCTGTCCTAATACAGTAGCCATCCTAATAAGAGGAAAGAACTGTCAAGAATTCAGAGAAAGTAATTAAATGCCTGATAAGTATCTCAAACTTGGCAATAGAACAAAGAAAACAAAAGTGGAATTTAGGTACAGAATGGAGATACAACTCTGACTGAATGGAGTAGGGCTATTTATTGGTGAAACCTAAAAGGTAAAACAAGTCCAGAATTATTAAGAAACAGCTGTGGTCATAGGAAACCTTGAGTTGTAGTATTAAATGCATATTGTCCTTTTTTTTTTTTTTTTGCAACATGAAAAAGTGGTTGTATAGCAAGCGTTCTATGTTATGCTGAGCTACACAAGTTGATATAAAATAGTTACCGTAACTGCATTATATGCAGTATATAGCCAATATATATATATATATATATATATATATATATATATATATATATATATATATATATATATATATATATATATACATATATATATGTATATATATATACATATATATATGTATATATATGCGTGTGTATATATATATGTATATATATATATATATATATATATATATATATATATATATATATATATATATATATATATATATTATATATATATAAACATATACTGTATACATATATATATATACTATGTATATATATATATATATATAGAGTATGCGTGCGTGTGTGTGCATGTATGTATGTACCGAATATCCATTAATTTAAGAGAAACGGTATTTTGATTATGAAAATAATGTAAAGTGAATACCAAACAGTAGATTTTATAGAATCTTTTCAATTTCTCTGAAAATAAAGAAACCAACTGGAGAACAATGAGTAGATGGAAGTGAATTTATAGAGGATTCACGTGAATAGAACGAGACATTTATGTGCTAAAGACTGTCCATGGGGAAGGGAGGGATAACTGATGTGGGAGGGGAAGAGATGGGGAATAATCAGAAATGACAGACAAGTGGGGGAGGCGAAAGGAGCACGTGAGAAATGGGGAAGGGCTGGGGTATATTGAATAATAGGTCGACAGAAAGAGAGGGAGAGTTGGGGAGGGGTAAGAAATAAGCAGTATGGTGATTAACAACTTCGATAAGAGGTAAACTAATCATTTTTAAAGCATGTGATTTACTTGCTGATTTCAACTATTTCCACATGTAGTGTGATTATTTTAGTCTATTATTCTATTTCAGTGGAAAATAATCATTAGCTTATAAAAGATACTCGGCTAATAATCAGTGTTCCGAGTTTTGAGTAAATTTTATATTAACACATGAAATATAGTTAATTGACAGAATAGTACTTAATAATAGACCAACAGGAAGAACAGATGTAATAACAAAAACTTCTAGGTGTTATCAAAACGAGAAAATTAATGAATGGAGGTGAGGAAAATACAAAAGTTTTCAAGGATCGTCTCAGTAATCCCTAAAAGTCAAAGGTGTCTTGTCTGACTTTTTTTTCGGAATGGGTTCCTAGAGATTGTAAATGATACAGAGGAAGGAAGAGAAGACGATGAATCGACGAACTAAGGAAGTTTGCAGCCGTGGATTGGTACAGAAAGACCGTAAACAAGCGCAAGTGGAAAGACATATCTGAGGCCTTTGTTCTGCAGTGAACTAGTAACGGATGATTATGATATAATATAAACCGTAATATTTGTTATAATCTAAATGATGTTTATATTCATTTTTTTTCGATTTTTCTGATATATACACTAAAGGGAGTCATAAGATGAGTTTTCTAAACAAACACTTAAAGGGTTATGTTAGATGGGCCACAGTATCAAAATTAAAATTCTTTTAGTGAAGATGAATCATATTAAACAGAGTTTTGTTTATATTTCTTTCAGTTGTTCGTTATGTAACATCAACGTCTATTGATGTCAGTGTCGTTATTCAGTTATGCAACTTAGAATTCAGAGGTTAAGAATTACTTCATAAATAAAGTCAAATTCATTAAAAAAATTTCAGGAGATCAGCTTTAATTAATTTTAAAACACAACATCTTCAAGAATCATTATCAATAAATTGCCAGTCATCCCCATCAGGAGCCCAATAGAGATTATATATTTCTATGATTCCAAGATTGTGCGAGTTGCTATGATTTGAATCAATATAAATATATTCACCCATTCATTGATGTGTTAAATTGGTTTTGAAGGGTCTTCTTTGCACCAACGCAATTCAGTATGACCCAACTTTCTTACATTTAATGACTGATACCTTTAAACAATTGCATTAATCTTATGGTATTAATATTCTCACTCAAGGGCCTTAGGTTGTTCATTAGATCATCTCACGAGTCACCATGAAATAATCTAATTAACGTAGATGGTGCGAACGAATTGACATGACGACCAAAGATGAACAAAGTAATAATATTGCAATCCTTTAAATTTTAGCTACTAAATACAATACATGAGTGTGTGAAAACTGTTGGTGAAGGGTACAATAACCTAAACCGGAAAAAAAGGGACTCCAATTAAAAATAAAATATTTCGTTTTTACTGATGTAGTCGATTCATCTCTGGTAAAGAAACAAGTGTAATATGCATGCACAAGTAAATGTGTTCATCATTATTAATGCCGAATTGTAATATCTTCGTCAGCTGATATTACGGTAAGCGAATCATAAATTTCTAAATATCTTGCACTAAGTCTTTTGAGTGGTTTTGATTTTATTCTGCAGTTGTTTGGAATGTAATGTTGCATAGGTACTAATTTTGAAAGAATAGAATTTTCTTTCAAAAAATTATCATGCATCTCTGAAAAAACATTAACGTTTTTGTTATGTTATCAGGGTATTTGATTTAGTATATTAGTAAATATTATTCGACTTCATTAAAAAAGAATAAGAAAAAAAGAAATCAAAGTATAAATTAGTTAAACACGAACTTGTAAAATAATCTTCAAGTCCCTGCCGCAGAACACTGAATCAGTTCCTGGAAAAACAGGAAATAAAAAAAACAGAACGAATGAAAGACGATAATGCCTGAGGCTCAGAGAATTATAACTCTTACATCCTCATATTTCTTTGTATTTAGCGAATTGATTTAATCATCTCTATTTTTCTTTATCTTTTAAAGAGTGTGAATTATATAGTGTATCGTACATTTCTGTAACGTTATCTCCTTAATTTCCACATACAGGTTCATCCTTGCGCGGTGGTTTATGTTTGTCTATTACAGGATATATACTTCACATCAATTTTTACGCCTTTTTCCCAATCTTAGTCATTACCTGATAATTTTATTAATAATCGCTTCTTCCCGGCAATTTGTTGCTTACTTTGTATTCTGATTGTTTTTAATCTATTGTACATGATAACAAATGTGTAACTAATTTATGGGTATTTTATGGTTTAAGAGTGCAAGTTGTTTTATAGTCTGCAGACTTGTGGGAGGTTACATTAGATAAAAATCTATAATTCATCCGGTTGTTACATTAATGTTTCTGCAGAACTTATCTATTTACTTATTGCACGTAAATTTCTCGAGCTTGGCAATGAATAATTCTTTTACTAAAGGGAGGTGGATGGTGATACGTATCCAGTGTTGTGTACGTGTTTAAAGGAAATTAAATGACTTTAGTTTCGACGATTGCAGTTACTCGTGCGATTTATCCCTTACCATTATTGTAAACATCTTATTTCGCCTTGGGGCGTCGACGGTAATAGAATGTTTAGCCTTTTAGACGTAATAAACAGTATACTGCGGATGGTAATTCTTTATTCAGAGGTCTTCAGTGGAAATTATATTTTCGTGGCAGTGGACTTAATAATCTAATTCATTATTTCTAAACGTAGTGAACGTAAATATTTCATCGTATAAAATTCATAATACGGGATCGGTGGCTGGGCGGTGCAGTCTTTGATTATCAAAAACCATAAGATGTTAAATGTGTTAAGCTATTCCATTGATAGCCGTTGATATCAATCCAGTAAATCCCTCCCATTTATGAAAGTAGTTTTCTATTTGGAAGGTCGTTACAGATTGTAATAAGCACTTAGTTACGTCACATACCGCCAGGGGTCAACACGCACATCCATTCGGGCAGCTTAATACTAAATTCAACGGAGTTAACAAAGCTATTGGACTTTTGAGGGAAATACATAAATACGCACAGGTACCTGATTACGCAGCTTAATCACAGAGGCTCGGGTAAATCATCCTCGATAAAGGGCTTTCATTGTCTCATATTAGACGCCACAGGACGTTGTGCTATAGCATGAGGAAAAATAAACAGTAAAATACCCGTGATTTTTCAGTTGATTTCCGGGGACCCTCGGGAAAGCCAGCCAAATATTATTTTTACTCCTTTGAAATGGAGAGAATTTGAAGCTGAACCTTCGAGCCTTGTAATATTTGGTCCCCTTATCTAAAGACTTCATCGTTTTATCATTATATTACTGTTCTGGCGAGAAAAATGTGTTGTGCTCTGTTCTTAAATTTAGAAATAGCAGAGCCAGTTGTCTTTGTTAATAGTTTGGAGAAATAAAACAAATATCAATGACGACTTTCAGTTTGATATATATTTTTTCTTTGTTGTAGCCAACTATTAAGAAGAATGGCTCTTAATTTCATGCTACTCTACATTTTATGATACTTTTTTAGCAGTATTACTTGTTGAAATGGTTCCATCATCGAAAATTGATAATTTGAAAAGCAATTGCATTTGAAGATATCAAAACTCAAAAGGAAACTGAAGCATTGTTTTTTTTTTTTTCTTTTTTGTCGATGTTCGTTCTTATATCAAATTAAGGATCTGTAATGAAATGTCATATAAAGTTTTTGGTCCTCGTTTTCCATTTGATCACACAGTATTTGAATGAAAGACCAAGGCTGCATATTGTTTAAAGGGAATCAGTTTTAGATGTCCTGTCGCACTGATGGAAGTTACATATAAATTATTATTATATAAAGTTACTGGATTTGATAAGGGACTTTATGCTATGTATGTATCTATAATAATACTTGATACATAGATCCGCATTATACATGGCATTCAACTTGGAATTTGATGTAACAAAATTTTTTCAGTGTTTTTACTCTACTTTATGTCAAGGTTGTAGTCAACATTATATTGTATTCATTGTCAGACATAAAGATTTATTTAAGGCTTAGACTTCAGAAATGTGATTTGGTTAGATACGTAGAAACGCAAGTCAAAAGCTTTTATTAATGCTCTTTTGAGATTCATTATATTTATTTTTGTTAACACCATAATCTTAGGAAATACCCTCCGATAAAAGATATTGAATTTTAAAATCTAATTAATTACCGTACTACTTAAATTATAGAAAAAATAAAATGTTAATACGAATAGGATACAGTATTAGTATTTCTGTCAGTGCTAATCCTTTCAAAGCGAAATTGAATATGTTTAGGCCTATCTTCCCATAGGAAGCAATGATGATATCAAAACAACAGAAGAGGATAAGTAAATAAAAATGAAAGTCAGGAAATGGATAAATGAAGGGGTTCAGACGGAGGGATAGCGAGGCGGCAGCTGTGATGTGGTGGTTATCAATTAAGATATCCGAACCCCGGAGACCCATTCATCAATTGTCGCCTTATTTTTCTAATGTGTGTATATTCTCTCTCTCTCTCTCTCTCTCTCTCTCTCTCTCTCTCTCTCTCTCTCTCTCTCTCTCTCTCTCATTGTCGACACCATCCCTTTGAGAGCGAATTAACCCTTTTTATCTGGAAAGTTCTTTAGTAGCTGATAACTTTCACCCAGAAACTGCAAAAAGAGATTTGGACTTAATACAAAAGTTTAGCTTTATTTCTTAGCGATATTATTATTTTTAGTCGTTATTTTATGTATGCTAAAAATATTTTATATTAGCTTTCTTAAATAAGATGTTAAGAATCTTTTTTAAAGCTATTAAATTTTCATTATTAATTTGATTTGTTTACTCGTTTCGTGGTAAAATTGATTATCAATTGGAACTTGGGCATTGACCATATAGTTTTTCCTTTCATAAAATGAGAAAACATAATTGTACGACATGGATTGTATTGTCCCGGCTAAGGATTGTCCTTGTGCTTGTTTGACCCAGTAATGTATTCCTTTTAGAAGAGGAAAATCTCATCTCACTGTTAGGCACATTGGTATGTTACCAAGAGCATATTGTTGCCGTCAAAGGCAAGGACATTTTGGCAGAAGTATTGGAGACCTATTAGGTCCCGGTGTGGATCCTACCAATTCTCTAGGTTACTTTCGAAACTGTTTTGTATAATGCATCTCTGTAAAACCCGAGAAATTTTTTCTAAGAATAATATTATGCATATCCCAATGCAGTTGCTGGACCTATTAAGGAATTTTGATAATTTCATTTTCGCTTAATTTTTGTCTATTTATCCTAAATTTTTATGCTCCTATTTTACTCTGTCTATCAAAACAATTCCATTAATATTAACTGGAACACTTAGCAACCTTTATAGGGTTCTACTGCATAGAGTTAATCCTAAATTCAATATTCCATTTCATTTTAGAAATAAATGTACAGTAGCTCTAAAGGATCGTCCTTAAGCGTTCCTGTCTACATTATTAGTAAATATGCAATCAAGAGTTCTTTTCACTTTCCGAATCTGTAGATTTCTACTGATATATTTTCTTTATGTCAGAATAAAGGTTTTTGCTTTAGTGTAATATTAATTAAAGTCTACATGGTATTTAATGAAAAGAAATAAATCTGCTTTCTAGCTTGACATTCTGGTATGAATTAATCGTGCGCTGCCTTTTTTGGAAAAGACTAATTGTTCTCGTTTTGCATATTCCTGTTGTGGAGCTTTGGTATTATGAGATTTCGTAATCAGTGTAATTTAACAAAAATATCTTTATATTCGAGAGGAGAAAACGCACATTTCAATGCAGATTAGAATTATGGACTTTGTGCACTAACGGTATACGATTGAGATCAGCCATTTAATTATCAGTCAGTTATGAAAGTGTTTGGCATGAAATGGTATATCCTAATACATTCCGTGTCATATTATCACCATTAACTTTGGTTCTATTCTTTTCTCTCCTGTAGCGATTTACGCCATTTGTGATTATTATTATTATTATTATTATTATTAATATTATTCTCGTCTCTCCTCATACACTAAGAAAATCAAACAATTCTTCTACCGTTAAGGGTTTAACCACTGCATTATTATTGTTCAGCAGTTTATTTCCACTTGGTAAGGATAGAAGAGACTCTGACTATGGTTGGTAACTCTTCCAGGAGTCACTCCAACAAACCATTGTTCTCTAGTTTTGGGTAGTGCCATAACTTCTATAACATGGTCTTCCACTGTCATGGGTTGAGTTTTCTTGGTTCCACAACGCTTTTTTTCATATTTGACTGACATGGTTCTGTAATTACAATATTATCCCTTTTTCACTGGACAATTTTTCATGTTGAAGCCTTTGGGCTTATAGCATATGGCTTCTCCAACCAGGTTTTAGCTAGTAATGATAATAATTACAATAATAGTAATATTGCTATTGTTATAACTAAGGTAGTATTATTATCAGTTTATTATCATTATTCTTATTATATCATTATTACTACCACGATGATAGTAATTGTGTTGATAAGTGCTTTACTCCCTACCGCTACCACACCAATTTCTTCATACAAGTTTTTTTCAGCTTCAGTCTTGTTAGATAGGCAGACATCTGGTTGACCAATTGACGGCTGCAGTAGAAGGTCCATTTGTGACTTCAGCAACAATCTCTCAAGCTTGTCATTGTTATGTTCATCATCCCATTATCTCTTATCCACGCAATCATCTTCTCATATTTTCATCATCATATTTTCTCATTTCTTTTCATCTCCTTTTCCTCCCTCCATCCCTCCCGCTCTTCTCCATTTGACCATCTGCATCGACTCTAATGCCCCTTTTTTATTGTTATTAGATCCGAGAGAAACATCTGTTCTAATTGTATGTTTTGTCTCAGGTACCGGTCGTTTAAGCGATAACTCATTCTGTCTTCGTCAAGAGATGTCCTACATTTCACGTCTCGAACAACTAACTTACACGCTAGTGATAATGTCGGTATGTCATGTGGTTGATTTTCACAATCAGGGTTCAATCCTGGTGGGAGGGAGAAGAATATTACTATATTTTGCAGGGTTTATTCCTAACACCTATTACTATTATTAGAGTCTTATTACCAATTTTTTCAAGTTGGTGTAGGTACTTTTATTTGGTACATTGTTGCTTTTTAGCATTTAGACTTCCTTTGCTTCGTACACTCTTGTGATGATTATGAAATTCTTTGTATATTACTGGAAGAATTCTTGTACGAATTTAAAAGAAAAAATGAATTGTTAGAAGAAACTGTTTTTATAGAAGTGAAGGAAAAGGCTTACCTAGAATATTTCGCTTTCAGTTATTCTTTGCTTTATGTAATTAGATTCATAGGATATTACTTATTTATGTCATATTTTTTTTTTTGATAATTTTTATGACAATCATATATTTGCAGGAAAGAGCCAAGCAAGCTACATTGGTGTAACCTACACAGTCATCATATATGATATTCAAGGGATTAGTGTAAGTTTTTTTTTTTATGAAAATGTAGTTAAATTGTGGTGATTAAAATAGATTATAGTTATTATGATAATCAACTCCTTTTTTCCTTTCGTTCTTCAAAACAAAGATAAACAAGTGCTAGAATATACATTACTCACAAGGAAAATTAATAAGTAAAATAAGTACAGCAATATCACGGCCACGTGTCAAAGCATAACTCAGCATACAAATTGCTCTTCATCTTCATTAAGCCCTAATGAACACATTTCATCAACATTAGGAGTTAAATTAATTTATCTAAGGCCATTTACTACCCTAATTACCGACAACGCCTCATATTTTATAAACATAACTCGACTTAATATCTTTTTTGCGAGGGATGAACAGGAAGGCATTACCTCTCTAAAATGTTAGCAAAATATGCAAGCCTCGACAAGGATCTCCTTACATTAAAATAATGAAAAAAAAAAAAAATCCGCCGTTGTATTCTTGTCCGAAGTCGTATCCTTATCCCGCACATAGCACCTGCACAATTTTTTTTTATGGCATATTAAACACCCAACACATCATTTTCATCACCTGAATACTGTGAAGCACCTGCAGAATCACGGGAGGTGGAAAAATATACATGAATGTGGCGTAATGGGAAGAGATGGCAAGATGGACAGCCCTCTAGAGACCCATCAAACTGCGTCCGGTTCGGCGGCTGACATCGGCTTCCCCTTTGTTTTTGTTCAGAAGACGAAACGGATAAATGAAATTTCTTTATCAGAAAGATCCACCTATTATTATTCAAAATCTTTCTGTAAATTTACTTCAGACTTTGTCAACAGTATGGTTTCATAACTACAAATGATATTAACGAAGGTAAGCTTGCCTTTTTGTTAAGGTATGGAATCACTGCATGAGAAGCTATTTTTTTTCTATAATTGGGGCTCATTTTTACAGATAACCAGGTTCTTTAGATATACCAATACCTTTTGACAGTACCTAGTTGGAGCATCATTTCATATCTAAATACACTATTTTTTTTCGATGGGAAATACCTCAATAGTTATTAATTTTTACGAATTTAAAAAAAGGAAGGAAGCGTAAAATCATAGGAGAGGCTTTATATTGACTTAGACACACTGTCTCTGTGATTTAGATTATCACTCGACTAATTTCTAAAGCACTGTTAATTTGCTTTCATAATATTTTTTTACATGAAAAGAAAAAAAAATAGCACTTAAAAGTAACGGAGACAAGCGTTGATGTTCATTTGCACTTCCGGTATTTCTTAATCGCTGATAAGTGTTCGTGGTTGACAAATTGAAATAACGCACCAACTGCTAAAAGTAATAGCAGCGGAAACAATGATCAAAATAGTGATTAGATTGCTGATATTTCTCATTGATATGAAGATGATAATAATGATGATAGGGCAGACATCAGTTGGAATCTATACTTTTTACCTGAAATTTGCCAGGCCAGTACTATGTACATCCAGCTTGTATTATCATTTGGGTCAATAATACATTGCACTTATATAACGCATTAGTAATGATTTTTTTACATATAATTACCATTACCATTTTTTTCAATAACTTTGCCATAAGTCCCATGAAGCGAAGGCGTATTAAAGATGTGCTAAAGATTACTGTAGTGATCACTTGGAAGTAAAATGAAGTATCATATTTGTTGAATTAAGGTGAAATCGCTTATCTTTACTTCTAGTGTATCTTGTATTATTCTCTTATTAGCTAATCATAAGAAACTGTAAAGTGACCTTGAGGACGAGGTAGAGCTGCTAAGAAGGGTGGATGGCTGAGATGTAATCGAAAAATTCGTTTATGGTCCTCTTCCTGATACTAGAGCCAGTGTGATCCGCATCTTACCAGACTTGCTTCTCTTTGAAGGATCATTGTAAAAACCCGGGGCAAACTATGCAGTTAGATCAGTGAAGCAACAGGTGGGGGTTTTCAATATTTTTCAAGAAGTATTGAACGATCATTCCTACAAAGTTTTTCATTTGTAAATGACCTAATGAGTTAAATAATAATGGGGGTGACCGAAAAGGTTATTGTTACTGCATATGTGTAGAGATTGGTCGATTATTTTGACTGGGGTATTTGAGATGAATGTCTCGATTTCTTGAGGGCTTGAATAAAATTACTTGCAGTGTAGATTAGTAATACACGAGTAAGGTCATTTATTACAAAGATGTTATCTTTTGATTCTAATTATCAAATCTTTAGGTACACAGTTGTTTTCATGATCTTAATAAGTAGATCTATTTACACCTTTTTTTCAATATTTATGTACTACTGGGATTGATTATCCATGATAATGCAAATGTTCTCATTTCTTATATATATATATATATATATATATATATATATATATATATATATATATATATATGAATTGTTGTAACGATCACTGAAAATAATCCAAATAAAGTAATGTTAAGTACATCTAATGAAACATTACTTATTGGAATTAAAACAGTACCATTCGTCTGAGGTAGAATAAACACTGTATTTGTTATATCATATTAGAATGATAATTTTTGAATTGGTGATGTTTGACAGTGTATTACCGCGTATGTAAAAGTGAAGGATTTAATGCCTAGGTCCAATGTTGGGAAATTTCAGAAAAAATTAGGAAAACGCTGACATTGGTGGTAAGGTAGAAATGTAATTCTAAAGTTATCGTGACTTGAGAATCAAAGGGTTCTGTTGCTAATGGCTGCTGAAAGTTACATCGACCTTCAGGAAGTTTATCTCTTTTGACCTACTTTGAAAACGCTTATCAGATGTGTGTTCTCGAAACGCTTAGAACGAATATTGTACTGAAAGTTATTTCAAGGAAAAATTTTTAAGAGCTGTCTGAGTGAAGGTGAAATCTTGTCCAACGTAAAATTCCTTTGAACTGGAGAGGGAAAGAGAGTATTTTCTGTATGGTTTGGAGTTAGGATGACCTTGGCTAGCCCCTTCCTTTTCAATAGTATACCGTTTGACGTGCCAATGAACACATCTATGGTATTTATTATCTCTTCTTTCTATCTGGTTCCTCCTCAGGTGCGACCTACAACGGTCGAGTAATTCCGGGGATATATCCAATTTACTTGTTAGGTCAACAGAGCCTTACTGAATTGTACTGAACGTACCCTTATCGTCTTCACTTGTCCAGTCCGATAGTCAACAGCTGGTCTAAATGTTTAAATTTTACTGGTGAGTGACAGAGACCAGGAGTTTAGGTCATTGCACTTGTAGTGCATTATCCTAGATACTAGTCATGTGATATATGATCAGCCCTCAAGCCCACGATCCACCCGAGCTAGAACCAGGGAGAGTCAGGCATTGACAGCTGGTGATTCAGCAGGTAGATCAATAGGCCTCCCAAATGTCTCATTCCAAGCTCTTAAGGATGGTGGGCTTGGGGAGAGAGAGAGAGAGAGAGAGAGAGAGAGAGAGAGAGAGAGAGAGAGAGAGAGAGAGAGAGAGAAAGTATAGTTACGTAACTAATATTCAATGTTTATGGTTTGGGGTGTTAATGATTCTCCAGACCTTTATTGGTTGAAACTAAAACGAACGAGTTGGCATCATGAAATTACTTTTGCAACAATGATGATAGTAACAATATTATTATTATAATTATTATCATCGGGATTTTAGTAGTAGTAGTAGTAATAGTATGAAGAAGGATATTGTAGGAATACCTCTTCATCATGTGTTAGACTATTGTAGGAAAATAAACGAATGGCCAACTGACTTCTTCGTCAGATCCTCCCCGGGCTATTTGCTCTAATGTTTAATATGAGTTATGCTATAATACACTCGACGTAATATCACGGGAATAGAACATTAATCCACTACTCTATTTCTCCCCCAATATTTTCCAATGCACGTTGGTAATTTATGGCTCCCTTCGCTCCTTCGAATTCGCAGACATCTCCTTTGTTCTGCGCATTCAGCTTTCATAGATTATTCAGTTCATTATTTTTTCCTTATCCCATTTCTCTATTTCCTTTTTGTTAATTTGGTTTTTGGTAGAAGATGGGGATGGACATGTGATTTTATAGAAGGACCGGGTTTTAAATAGTCTTTTGTTGCTTTTTTATTCATATCTAAATGCAGATGCGATTGTGTGTACATAAATCCTTTCTTAACTTTGTGCAGCATTTAGGTTTTTATATCCCCTTCAACTCTTTCCCTTTTACTTCTTCTCCTATTCTCTCTCTCTCTCTCTCTCTCTCTCTCTCTCTCTCTCTCTCTCTCTCTCTCTCTATGTGGCGTTGGACAGCAAATAGCAATAACCCTTCATCATAATAAAGTCATAACGCTGCTGTAAGTAGCTCCTCATCTCGGTGTCCGAACATGCCAACCTTCCCCTCATAAGCCGTCTACGTCTTCTGGAGACTTTGCTCTCTCGCTCTTTCTCTTTTTCCTTGATGTTCTTTTACCATCTTTAGTGCGAGTTTTTGCGTTCTTGTACTTAAAATCAGTAGTGCTGGAATTGCAATTCTTATAAGAGAATTTCTATTTCAATATTTGTTTCATGGTTGTACTCGTAACTTTACTTAGTTTATCTATGCCGAAGCCTAATCTTGTTCTATTAAGGAAATGGTGTTTAATCTTATATCAAATCCAATATTTTCAGGTCTTGGATGAAGAGGTAAAAGAATAATTATGCTTTTAAGCTATTATTTATGTCGAGAAATGTAACTCTGTACGTAACACCTTTATGTGCAATACATTTTCTGATTCTATATTAAATTCACCGTCTCTGCTTTGTACCTGTTTTCCGTATTAAGAGATTGTATTATTATTATCATTATTATTATTATTATTATTATTATTACTACTACTACTACTACTACTACTACTACTACTACTACTACTACTACAAGCTAAGGCATAACCCTAGTTGGAAAAGCAAGATGCTACAAGCCCAAGGGCTCCAACAGGGGAAATTGTTCAGTGAGGACCGGAAACAAGGAAATGAATAAATTTCAAGAGAAATAATTAACAGTAAAAATAAAATATTTTAAGAACAGTAACAACATTAAATTAGATCTTTCATATATAAACTATAAAAACTTCAAAAAAAGATTAGAACAGCGTGCCTGAGTGTACCTTTAAGAAGTGGAAGACCATGCTACAGATGCCATAGCGCTACCCAAGATTAGAAAACAATGGTTTAAATTTGGAATATCCGTCCCCTTGAAGTGCTATTTACTATATCTAAAGAGTCTCTTCTACCTTTACCAAGAGGAAAGTAACCAAAGAGCAATTACATTGCAGTACTTAACCCCTTGAGCAAAGAAGAATTGTTTGGTAATGTCAGTGTTGTCACGTGTATGAGGACAGAGGAGAATGTGTTAAGAATAGGCCAGACTATTCGGTTTATGTGTGGCAAAGACAAAATGAGCCGTAGTCAGACTAAAACAAAGGTATATAAGTGACGAAGGACAAGCTGGGACCAAGAAGGGGAGGGGCTGCGAAGAGCAAATTCTTACTTTTCGCTTCTTAATTGACATTGGTAGAAAGACTGAAGCTCCATTGCACATATTTTTTTGTAGATTTTGCGAAAGCTTACGACAAAATAAAAAAGAGAACACATATAGGATTATTGCAACAAATGGGATATGGGTCAACCATGGTGAGAGCCATTCTGAATTTCTTGGAGATAACATCAAGAATTATTGGCAATAGTATTATAGAGCGGAGGCAGAAGTCAGACAAGTTAGTCCAATTTCTTGCATCCTCTCCACCGCTTAGGCCAACCCAATGATTCGTATGGTCAGGATGGTTGGCTTGGATTTTTTCACCTGTTATTGCTGATGAATGATACAGAATTGGGTATCAGGTGGAAATTTCAAAAAGTGTTGAATTATTGCAAGGAATATGATATGAAGGTTAACAACAAAAAGACCAAGCTGATGTGCGTTAACGTTAAGGACCTCAACCCTCTCGTGTTTAACAAAATGACTGTAGAATGGTGTGACAAATATGCTTATTTGGGCAATCAGATTATATATGCTCATAGATACAAACAGATTGAAGAGCATATTAAGAAGCATGCAGATAGCCTGCGGAAGTTATAGTCATTTTTATCGAAAAATAATAATGCTCCTTTTAGTGTAAAACGAAAGGTCTGGTTTGCAGGATTAAATAATTAAATTTTTTATGATTCTGAGACTTGGATGTCATCTAACTTGAAAGCTGGTGGTAATGCTTACCTCTGTAGTTTGCGTGACCTTCTAAGTGTCAGAAAAAAACAATCCGCTCTGATTTACTATGAGATTCAGGGCCTCTGCAACACGGTTTTTTTCGCAATAATTTTTTATCTATGAATTTCATAAATATAACGCTTATTCAGAATGCACATTATATCTACACATAAATTTTGACTTCATTCTGCATTACGTAGGTTGAATAAATTTGGTACTTATAATGTAAAAGGGACGTTTTTTGAAGACGGGCCAACTTACTCAGAGAAAGGGTTTCGAACGCACTCGTTACGTAACCTATGACGGCATTTCTTCCCTCTTTCTCGATCGATGATTGGCTATACGTAACGAAGGCTATACCTCTGCCAACAATGACACAAAAGTTTAAATAAAAGCAAAGCAGTACACCTTTAAGAACTCTGAAACCTGTCAACTGATAATTGTCATAATGAACAAACCAAGAAAATATGTTAATAAATACAAAACACTTCGATTATTAGTCTAACTCCCAAAATAAGTTTCCTAAGAAATTACAGTCTACTTTATAGGTCACAATCTGATTGACAAGGTGTAGGGAATAGTTGGTAATTTTCAAAAACGTAGTAGATAAGCTTGATTTGATAACTGCTATATCCAATGTCAATCAATTTTTATTTATTGTCTATCTACCTACATATTTACTGAAAAAAAGCCGGTACCGTATTTTGCCTTTAAACCTTCACCAATAATTATCGTCAGAATGATGACTTCATGAGGCTCCACCCACTTTGGCCTCGTTATAATTCAGGATAACACTGAAGGCTATCATGGGCATTGTTGGATTATAACATTTAAATTCTGGCTATAAAAACTCAATTCTCGAGTAGTTGTAAGAAGTGCTAAATGATCCTCAAGGATCCCAGCAGTTGGCCTAAACGTTTAATTCATGTATACTACTGTTGTGGCACTACTGCTACAGTAGTATTACTACGCTAGCACAGATACCAAACCCACATTTATGTATCGTTGCGCCATTCATAAAGTCTTTGTCATGTTTTTTCACTGTGCAATAAGCCATGGCCTCCTCAGAAATTAAGTTTAACATTAGAGGATAGGTTATTTCATTAAGCTGACAAATTATGGCAACTGGGTATGTTATTGCCGATGTTGAAGCTAAAGATAAAATATGGTATCATTCCTTCATTGCATTATCATCTTTACTACTATTTGTTTGGCTACATGTAGTAATTATTTTAAAGGATAAATGAATTATGTTCACTTTACTTCTATACATTCCCATTAGATGTACAAATAAAACTCCTAAAACTATTCATGATTTATTTACAAAATGCAGTCATGCCCAAAACATAGCCAACACGGTCGCACGGCCTAAGAAGAAGAAAAAAAAATATATCAGATGATCCGTTGGTCTGATGGAGATTTTAGCACAAAAATCTTATTTTAACAAAAATAGTTATATAAAGACTGTTTACATACAATCTCTCTCTTTCTCTCTCTCTCTCTTGGTGGCATAGTGAATAGTTAATGGAAATGTTCAAAAGCCTGAATGACATTACAAGTATTATAATCATGTTACGCTAAATACAAATCAGACCATAAACATAGGATTCAAACTAGAAACTGAATAATTACTTATTCAGGCTATAGTAAATATGGCCACGGGCTTTCTTTTGACTGTATAAAGTTGCAAGTTGTAAGACAATAGCAGTTTTGCAACCGAGGGGGCAATTCCAAATCCTGTTAGCTATTCTTGACTGTTATGGGTTTCAGAGCCGATGGAAAAAGGTGAATGGGTGTCTGGTGGATGGGCGGGGCAAAATTTTGTCAAAAGGTGTTTACATTGCTTACGTAATGAATGTTTTCGACTCTTGGCTCGTTATCACTGGCCATGGCGTCGACTAGATCATTTTTACTCTATAAAAATTAAAACTATCGGGTTTAGGTTATTGATAATGCTGACAAAATTTGTGTGTGTTTGTAAAATATACATATGTCAACTTTCAGCTACATCCGATGCTTTGATAAGGAGCAAAGTCCAAAAAACCGTGTTACAGAGGCCCTGAATCTCATAGTAGTGTATTTAGAATCTGGAGAACCAAGTGCAATA
>NC_090738.1:49892254-49907254 GCF_036898095.1 Palaemon carinicauda
ACGAAGTACATCGACCCACGATCATTATTACTGTAAGTAGTCTTCCAACATGATATATAAAACTAAATTGTTTTTGCTGCAATAACTACCCAGGAATGGCGTGATAATTGCGCATTTAATTATGCTGCTTGGAAACCCTCAGGGCATCAATGTTGCAACGGAGCAGACGTATTTATAACCACTTCTGCAGTTACAGTTCACACAGGGATGGGTGAGAAATGTTTATGTCTTCATAAGACAAATACGGTATTTTAGGAAGGGACTTTCTCTCTCTCTCTCTCTCTCTCTCTCTCTCTCTCTCTCTCTCTCTCTCCACACATACACACACACAGACATCAGCGACAGCTCGATCTATTTTGATAATAATGACCATTGTTAATTCACTTTTCCATTGCCGTCATATACTTAGAATTTCGACCTGACGGTCTTCAATTTCTCATTAATTTGTTTTTATTAGTGTTGGTATTGCCGTCGCATTTATACTGTATATGTTTCTTAACGGTAATTTCGTTGGTAATACACACTTACATGAGTTTTAATCATCATATTTTATGGAAAATATGTTTTTCTGGTTACCTGAGTATTATGTTGAGTACTTTATCCACCTAGAGAATATTTCCTTTCATTTATTCTTTATATAAATAAAAAAATAGCTACTTTAATTTTGTATTATGTTTGAGGAACTTTTTTAAATGAACACCTGAAGTATGTCAGTTTAGTTTATTGGAACGTAAAGAATTACCATAGATTCATTAAAAGAAAATGCTCTTATGTAAGTTTGTAATTATTTCTAGAATATTGCAAATGCAAGAATTTTATCGTGTGCGACAGAGGAACAAAATTGCCCAAATATTAAAATTGATATCATCTGACGTTAAAAAGACTGTTGCTTAGAAGAGAAGAATCACTCTGTGGTTGTGAGAAAAGGGATTCCTAACCCCCCCCCCCCCCCCCGGGTCATAGGACTCCACGAACCTGTGCCGTGGCTAATCCCATTAAGTCATGAAGGTTGGACAAAAACACAGCATCCATCATATGTTAATGGGCAAGCGAGTTTAGTGAGTTGTGTCTGTAAAGGTGATAATTGCTTGTTCATGAGGAGTTGGCTGTGATAAGTTGGCTTTAAAATGTTAATTGGAATTGGTAGATTATGTACAGCTTCAGGTGAGTGGTAGCGCAGGCTTGCGTTTAGAGGTTTAATTTGTGTTTTTATTACATGGGATGAGAGCTGGATTTAATGCAAAGTCACTCTCGGCTTCTAGATATGCTGGTGGAGGTGGAATGTCTGTCTGTGTATCTCTCGATGATGCTTATAATCAGTGGATTCACCTCCTTTCTTCTGAGTTTTTGTTGTGGTGTTTCTATGTGCTCAATCTGCACCGTGAGACAGCCAGTTGGCGTAGGCGAGTTGGGGCTCCTGAGGGATTTAGCTTTGTTATGATCGGGAATTGCTCTCTTGATGTCATCATATGTAAGCACGCAGAGGTGCACTTAATTTATTGCAACTATATATATATATATATATATATGCAACTATATATATATATATATATATATATTATATATATTATTTATTATATATGTATATATATAAATATATATATATATATTTATATATCCCCTATATATATACAGTATATATATATATATATATATATCCCCTATATATATACAGTATATATATATATATATATATATACATTTATATATCCCCAATATATATATATACAGTATATATATATATATATATATATACTTTGGGGTCATTCCTAGTTATTCTTAAGTACGCACAGAAACGTGGGTATACATATACATTCACACACACACACACACACACACATATATATATATCTATATATATATATATATATATATATATGAATGCATAATCATAAACACGTTTGTGTGTGTGTACTTAAGAATAGTAGGAATGACCCGAATGACCCCAAGATATTTCTAATTGAAGCACACTCAGCTCAATAAAACTAAATTGAGTACCTCAGGTGTTGTAATTTTTCATTCCAGAAATTTCATGTTTTTTTTCTCTCTTTTTTATATAATTCTGTAGTGTAATGCATTGAGTTACCGATAAACAGTGATAAAAAATAATAAGGGTTAATCACGTAATTGTGTAGATGTGACGTAAGAAATTCAATTTATAAAAAGAGTAGGCCCACACTGATTAGGGCCTAAGTGAACCCCTAGGCTATTTTAATATCAATTGCGAAAATATTTTTTTTTTCTTAAAATAATTTTCAGTATAAGATGAGAAGTAGGCCTAAGCAATACATGAAAACTTTGATCTTTGGTGTGCTCTTATTTCAAACGTCTAATCATTCAAAGTTGAAAGACATTTTCTACGAGAAACACTGACGTATATCTAATATTTTCGAAAAGGGAGAAATGTTGACACGCTACCAAAACCGAAAAATCGGAAATTTGCTGACTTTTTGGGGGAGATGTCTTGTCTCCACGCAAATCTCTTGTTAGCCTCCCAAAGCTACGATTTCCCTGTGACAGAGTAAAAAAATATATCTATTTAGATTTAGAACTTTGTTTCTGGAAGATGGGGACGCTGTAAAATGTAAACTGTAGTGCACAACCTTGAAAAGTTGTAAATCTGGTCTTGGATGCAAACGCTTTAATAGATACATTTAGTGCATGGAGCAGATAATATGGGGTGAAGTTAAAACTTAACAAAACTCAAAGTTTTCTCTGTGAGTAGGTCAAGGACATTGGATCCTTCTAACCTAGATCTTTTCCTTTAACACATAATGTTTCTTTTTGAGCACACGATTTTCATAAAAAATCTTCAATTGCACAAAAATTCTGTGGATAAAGAAATTCTTTAAAATATTTTTTTTTTTAAACTTGTCAGTCCAGGGGAAATAATTTAATATGTTTATTGTGTCATGTTTTGAATATTAATCTCCAGTCTAGTCTTGCTGCCAACTCTCATCTTACTTATTTGACAAAATCATAGTGTATAAGGATATATTTCTTATTCTTTCTCGGAACATTGATCTTTGGAGCTGTCTTTCAATTATCTCTTTGTACATACTGTATTAGTCCTAATTCAGATCATCTTGTACATTAAGATCTGCCTATGAAATTTGCTATGTAATACAAGGTATGTAGTCAAGCCTAACCGTCCCCTTTCTTTCACAAGACTCAATACTACACTTTATTCCAGAAGTATCATTTTGACTGATACGAAATTGTGGAAGATTCTTTTCAATCAAATTGTAAAATTAATGGAACTTCAGAAGTTACATAAGTCTCGTTTTGTAGCTTATGTGTTACTTATCTGTTTGCCACCATTATCAATCTTACATTCTCTGGCTTTCGCTCTTACATTATTCTCTAGTTTTCCCTTTAATTTTTGCATTGGGGTGCATTCACTGTTTGGCCAGTTGGGCTTCTAACATTTTGATTTCCCAAACAAGGTTGAAGGTTGTCTAGTAATGATGATAATATTCTAGTGGATCAACAAGATAAACTTACTTTAGGTCCTTAAGTATGTCAATCAAAAGCAATTTAAGAACTGTGATTGGCCTTAACCCTGGATGTGATGTGGATGTCTTCTCTGATTGGGGCTTTCCGCTTCTGTCTTGAGAGAGAGAGAGAGAGAGAGAGAGAGAGAGAGAGAGAGAGAGAGAGAGAGAGAGAGAGAGAGAGCAAAATTACAGCTGCAGTGTCACCTGAAAGTTGGTCGGCTGCGTGACTCACTCAAGTTGTTGATGGCAGAAGTATTTTAGGCCAATACTATCATGATAACACATGCATCGAATTATTATATTGCAGAAGTTATATTGTAATGTTTTTAGTGAGTATAGCATTCAATATGTCAGTATTTATTTGAATTTTATTACCAGCTGCTCTCAACATATTTTGAAATGACTGATGCATAATGAGAAGCTTTGTGTTTTAAAGCGCTTACTTGAACTTATGGTAATCCTTAACCTTGATTAATCTCTTGTTTAGAAGTAAGTTATCGTGATCGCCCTCAATGACTAAATCAAGTTATGCTTTCAAATATCCATTGATGACTGGTGTAATTTTTTATATGTTGGTTGAATGATAGGATAGTCTTGCTTTTCATGAATACGAATAGAATTATTCCCACATACAGCATACCATGCTTAATCTATGATTTTATAGCATACGAAGAAGTAAGTGATTATAGTGTCTTACCGACTTGCAAAAAATGATTTATTGTTATAAATCTCAGAATAATTATTTGCTCTGTACATTTTGATTATATTGCTTTGTCGCTTTGAAACATTGTTACAATCGTTGCCAAATGTATTGTGTGTAGTTTATTATTATTAAATAGAGGAGTTTAACCAGCCAAGAATGTTAAAGAGATGGCCTGATTTAATTTGAGAACGAAAAATACTTACACAAATTCTAAAGAATAAATAAAATGAAAATACATTCAATACAAAGAATGAAAAATTAATAAATTATGAGGTAAAATCTATGACATAAATTAAATCTTATCTATAAAAAACTATCGAGTGAATTGAAAAGGTGATGGTAGAAGAGGCCTCTCATTAAACACGCTAATATCCTAAAAAAAAAAAATGCTAACATCCGGATTAAGTGATTAGTTTGATTATTCTCTTGCTGAAAATCCTCAAAATTATTTTATGTTAAAGGAATATATATCCTTGTCTTTTTATTTTGTTTATGGGATTTGATGTAACCCCAACTTGTAAAATATATATTTTTTATTATATAAAAGTTCAAATTTACCTTATATTATTTGGTTGCATTATGTTTTAAGGTAATTCTGCTATTATATGTAATGATCATTAGAAACGAACTACATGTATTATTATTAGAAACCAACCACATTTTCTTTTACAGCTATGTATGATTATATTTTTGTATAATATATCTTATCATCATCATCATCATCTCCAATGCCTATTGACGCAAAGGGACTCGGTTAGATTTCGTCAGTTGTCTCCATCTTGAACTTTGAAATCAATACTTTTCCATTCATCATCTCTTACTTCACGATTCATAGCCCTCAGCCACGTAGGCCTGGGTCTTTCAAATCTTCTAGTGTCTTGTGTAGCCCAGTTGAAAGTTTGCTGAACTGATCTCTCTTGGGGAGTGGGAAGAGCATGCCCAAACCATCTCCATCTACCCCTCACCATGATCTCATCCTCATATGGTACTTAAGTTTTTTAATCTGAGAAATTATTTAAATCTTTCAATTTATATATACACTCGATGTTGGTAACTTGATTTTATAGCGCATGCACTTGGACCAATTATACGAATCATTCAGCCAATGTTTCCTTCTTCATTTCAATTAGAAATTAATCGCAGTCAAGAGTATGACAAATCTAAAAAGTGTTTATATATATATATATATATATATATATATATATATATATATATATATATATATATATATATATATATATTATATTATATTATATATTTGTTTTCTTTACTTTTCACTAGAATTATGTAGCATAAACTATAGAATGAGGGAATGTTCACATTTCCAGTATTTTCTATAGTGAATAAAAAAAGTCTTCTGTGCATTTCAGGTAAATTAAAAACTGTATGCCTTTTGAAATCTGTATAATTAGCAATGAAATTTGAACCTTTGCAATTGGGAATGAATGTGCATATATCAGATTATTTTTATTGTGTGCATGATGCGTTGTCATGACATTGTACTGTGCACATGCACGTATTAATTTCAATGCATTTTGGGTAAGCCTGTGTTCATCCAATGCATTGGAAAAATGTAGTGAGGAATGGATTCAATATTATTTTTTAAGAATCTTTAAGTTTATGGTGTGGAAATTGGAACTGGAAATCAACATTTAACGATGAGTGGTGTCGTTAATCTTTTTTTTAATATGTTGAAAAACCAAACAACTGAGCTAAAACCGAATGATGTTTTGCTTTAAAATGATCAAAGTTGAAGATTTTTTGGTTTGATATCAGGAGTTTATGATCTCGATACGGGTTTTCTGTGTGAAGTATCATTGAAAGTAACATACACTGTTAGAAAAAACGCAATTTTAATCGGGAATTCTCCGTAAAAATATGCTGTTCTCAACCGTATTTCAGTAAAATACAGGCCTCCGTAATTTTACCTATCTTTGTTATTATATTTTACGGGTTGGTGACCGCAATATCATTCCTTATATCCGTTTTTAAAACTGGAAAAATACTGGAATAAATGTTGCCAGACATTTACCGTTTTTAATGCAAATTTTTAACAGTGTATATACCAGCTTAAAAGAAAACAAAGTATGTTGTAACTTCAAGAATTGCGATTTAATGTTTTTTCATCATATTGTGGGTGTTTTTATGTGAAAGCTTTTAACTATGCAGAACAGGCTTGGTAGATATGGTGAAAAGTGACATGATTTTATCAGGACTTTGTCGGTTGTCACTTGGTGGCTGACTCTATAACGTGCCTCTTTAGCCATTGTATATCACGAGTCATAACATGAAATTATTTATTATCCTCACTGTATTTCGTAGTGTATATGGTAAGAGATATACTAAGTTTGGGTGTCACTTTTGATTTATAGAAATATTTATCTTTCCTTTAACTTTGAAACCTCTGCACGGAATAAAGTTGCATAAAAGTTAGAGGCATTTACATATTGATGTTAATTTTTTCACAAGCTGGTGAAATCAATGTAAATCTGATTTGAGTGTTATCATATTTTTACTTGATTCTTCTTCAGTCTGTTATTGTTTCTCATGCTAAGAATACAAAATGAAAGTCATAACCAAATTCTTCCTATGTACTTAATTTATCACTTGATTTATCTGAAACATTACATTTTCTTTTCCTTAACTTTCTTTGTATCTTTTTGCCTCCTTTGAAATTGAAGAGATTGCGAAAGAGAGGGAATTATTATTGATCAATTTTGGTGCCACAAAGTGAAAAGTCTAGGGAGTATAATATATTTATGAGAGAGAGAGAGAGAGAGAGAGAGAGAGAGAGAGAGAGAGAGAGAGAGAGAGAGAGAGATTTCATCGCATTTGCTCTAAGTGTTTCAGTCTTGTTGCATGAAATGTCTATATGAATATGATTACTACAGGAATGCTCGTTTTTTTCACATTCGGACATAAGTACATTTTTCTTGTCAAGTGAGACATTCAATTTTTCCAAGATCCTGTAGATAAGGAAGATGGCAGACTCAATTTAAGGCAAGACTTGTTAATGTAAAAAAGGTGTTACCGAAGATATCTTTTAGATCAATATCTATTTACTTCTTGGAAAAAAAATCTTTCCTTTCTCAAGATCATAGCTCTACTGCGCTGGAGAAAAAGTTAATATTCTCTCTCTCTCTCTCTCTCTCTCTCTCTCTCTCTCTCTCTCTCTCTCTCTCTCTCTCTCTCTCTCTCTCTCTCACAACATTGAAATATTGGAGATTTTGACATTTTCATTTCATGTCTTCTCCGTGTTCAGTGGTACAGTTTTTTTGAGTATGACATAGTTTAATAATGTGCCAATGATGTTAATAAGTTTTGAAATACACAATAACTTCATGTTACCTCAAATAAGAAAATATGACTCATGTTTTTTACTTTTTTTTATTTTGAGGAACACCATTCACTCATACCAGCAAATTTGTGAGAAAAGCCGGGGTATTATTTCCATGGTTCTTTGGTGGAGATATATTAGGCATGGCGCCAGCGACGTATTTTAGGAAAAAAGTTCATCACTCTTATAATATCTTTTGTTTATGTCTAACATACCACGACTTGAAGATGCAGATGTGACATATTACTCATATAACTCTGTTAGATAATCCTCCCATTTCTCGCCTTTACTAAATCACATTTCAAGCTTTTAATTCTGAGAAAAAATTTTAAAAAGCATTATCTGGATTTCATATATCCCTACGTTTGGTAAGCTCAATTTCCCAAATTTGAAATACCATCTGAACGTACAGCTCACGAGTGTAAGTCTTTATAGAGAAGAGCGTTTGATTTACAGGAAAAGATAGCATTAGAAACAGATTTTCGATGCCAATATCCTCCAAGTTATAACTATCATAAAATTATGAGAGATCAAATGAATAGTGTATTTAGAAAAGTTCATCTTACAATTTGCCTTTTTATGAACATGTTTAGATAAAAAAAATGAGAATGTTTCTGTTCAGTTAAAGTCAAGAGTTATAATCATTTCTATGATTAAGATTATGCACTTATCAATAATACGAGAATATAGGAGAAATATTAATGTCTAAATCTTAAAAAGAAAGCTAGCCAACTGCAAATGAAATATGATGTGAAATTGAAAAATTCTGGAGCAAACTTTGATTTAGGCCTACTCCCTCCCCCTGAAAACTAAACATTAGGAAGAGCAAAGGTATTGAATTGGGTTTTTTATCGAATATTTTTTTTTTTTTTTTATCAAGCGGCTCAATTGTGCATATTTATCTCTGCTTATGAGCAAATGTTGATATACTGAAGATAGCATGACAGTGCCGTCATGCACAGGGACTCTTCTGTCGATCGGCCTCCATAGTTTATTTACGAAAGATTTATATTTCGTACCAAAATCTATATTCAAATATCTGATAATGCTTTCAGGTGGAATACCCCTTTGTGAATCCTTGTCTGTGTTTATTAGTATATATATATATATATATATATATATATATATACATATGTATATATATATATATATATACATATATATAATCATTAAGAGAGCATGAAGTATCATCACGTATGAAGTTTCGTAAATCATGATAACTTTGTAACAAAACTTCTTATATTCACGTAGTTAATATTCTCTACAGAGATTTATTAAAGTTTTATTTTGAAGCAATTGCATATAATGTACATACTCCAAAACCTCTTCCCCGTCTCTCTCTCTCTCTCTCTCTCTCTCTCTCTCTCTCTCTCTCTCTCTCTCTCTCTCTCTCTCGCGTCTTTTGCAGAAATAAGTGGTTATAATTCTGTTAGTATGATTTACGGTGACGCATATTAATTTTTAGTCTGGCACATCCCAGTGGTAAATTAAACTGGGGTCTTTCCTTCCAAGTGCACGGAATTCAACTCCGAGCTGTAAGATAAAGTGATATATTCTCATTACTGAAGATATGGATGTTACAGGGAATGGAAAGCGGCCCTGCCTTGTTTAATCTTTTCGGCCGAAATGGAGAACATCTTTTTAAAGATATACTTTTTCTCTAGACGCATAGTTTGGTTAAGATTCCTTTTTTTTTTTTTAATGTAAGAAAGTGAAAGATTTCGTTATCTCTTGATGAGCTCGACTTGAAACATCCAGTTTCCTCCATATTGTATTCCGATATTTTATTTCATTTAGAAGTGAGTGCTATTAGAGTAATAAGTATTCTTGCGTGATGTTTCTTCGTGTTCTTGAAGTGTTATTTTTTTATCCAATGAACACTAAGCTGACTAGATATTATGTGTGACATTTTCTAGATGAAGCTTTTGTCTTGAAAGAATAAAGCAGTGAATTCTAATTTATTTCGTTCTTTTCAAAATATTGATATTGAGCAAGTTCACCTAATTGTATTGTCTCATCACTCCTGCATCAAACGTCACTACCTGGACGTAACAATTCATAAACATTTTAAAAGCAAAAAGGAGTGCGTCATATGAATGTTTTTTACAAATAAAAAGCCCATTATTGAGTGATAGGTAGCTTGATGACGTAATAGTAACCCTTTTCCAGAATTAATTAAGACAGTTCTATTTCGGGCAACGAAAGACAGACTTTTTTATGGTAAAAAACATGAAAGCCGCAGTCTTGAAAAAACATTGATTCGATTTTTGTGATTTTATGCATACAATTTACATTATTAGTGAATTCACAGTATTCTTAGACAGATAGAAACATATGTAAACTTACTGAGTTATGTATGCCAATAGTAATAATTGTTATTATTTTTTTTTTTTAATTTCTTTCGTATCATTGTCAAATTAATACCCATCTTCCTTCATTTAAATTCAACTGTTTTTTTTTTTTTTTATTATTTAGTTTCACTGTTTTCAGCACTTCAATATTTTAGGGATTTTTCTTTCATTGATATAAATTCTCTCTCTCTCTCTCTCTCTCTCTCTCTCTCTCTCTCTCTCTCTCTCTCTCTCTCTCTCTCTCTCTCTCCATCGTTTATTCCCTTTCCCTCTCCCCTATTATTCTCTGACTTTATGCTTTTCTTTTGTTTCCCTTCACAGTCCCTAACATTATTCTTTCCCTCGCTATTCTTCCCTCTCAGTTTTTATTTCTCATTTAATATTGGACTTATCATTACTCTCCTTACCTTATCCATCTTTGTTTTTATTTCTTTCATTTTGTCTCTCCCCTTCGCCATATTGGAAATCCTCTGCCAACCCTTTCCGTAGATTCTTAATCAATTTGCAATTCTCACCTTCGATCAACAATAATTATTTTTCTTTATAAATTTCTGTGTGTATGTCTATGAATAAAGCGTACGGATGATGGGAACTTTTGATGGAGGTTTGTGTTTTTAACTGGCGAATTGTTTGAATAAAAAATGAGTTTTTCAATGACAGTGTCATAGTTGTATTGAAACCAGTTTATATAATTTAATTAGTAAATTAGTCAGAGCTCAAGGCGTTTTGTTGGTTGGAATTTCAAGTGTCAATTCACATAACAGGGAATATTATACATATCACAATAAGCTTTATGAACTCAAGGCATTTTCGAAATTTTACTAAGATACACACACAGATTGCTCAGGTCTTTGGCTCCGTATAGTTCTAAGTTTGGACAGTCTAGAAATTAGAAATTGCTTCATTCTTAGTGAAATAAAGATATATCTCAAAATCAAAGTATCCACGTTACTGATCTCTCTCTCTCTCTCTCTCTCTCTCTCTCTCTCTCTCTCTCTCTCTCTCTCTCTCTCCCCCAGTAACATTGTTAATGTTTGTCTTGGTCGTCTTGAAGAACGGGACGGAACATCTTGCTCCTTCCTCCCTTCCCCTTTTTTATTAGTCGCCATTTTCTCGAATCGTGCTTCATCCCCTTCTTTCTTTTATAGCTGTAAAGAGTAAATTTTCACTGATTATTAATTTCGTTTACATGACTTCTGCGACGGTCCAAAGTTACCCTTATGCGATCCCCATCCCTTTAGCGCCATTCCATCACTTCCCATCCCGCATAATATTCTTTCCGATGTGACTCCCCTTGCTCTCTCTCTCTCTCTCTCTCTCTCTCTCTCTCTCTCTCTCTCTCTCTCTCTCTCTCTCTCTCTCATTTGGATTCTCCCATCATCACCCGTTCGCCTTAATTCCTCACTTAGTTCTTTACTGTTGATTCCTCATGCAACGAATTCCCATCCCCCATTATTCTCTTTTCCCCTCCCTTCTCTCTTATAGCCTCCCTTTCGTCTCCACCCCCACCCCCCCCCCCCCAAGCCTTTCCCCAATGCTCTCGTTCACTCCTTCTTGCCTTCCTTCTGCCCTCTCACTCCTTCTCCCTCTCTCTCTCTCCCATTTTGAGTGAGTCCCCAGCGAGCCATTCCTTTCCCCTTATCTAAATCAGGAGGGGAACATCAGATTAATTACAACCATTCTCAACCCTGAATTAATTATGGTAGGGTCGCTCGAGGAGGATATATTCAGCATAATTACTTGTTTATCTTGTGTAATTTCCTGACTTGCTCGAGAGAAGAGTTAAATTCCATTACTTCAGACGGGTGAGAAGATGAGGGAAAAGGCACGATGCTGACGACGCTCGTGTCTCTCCTTCTCAAACTGCTGAATGACGCTTCAGATGCTGCTTTTGGGTCCTCTTAGGCGAGACGTAAAGAGAGAGAGAGAGAGAGAGAGAGAGAGAGAGAGAGAGAGAGAGAGAGAGAGAGAGAGAGAGAGAGAGAGAGAGAGAGTCTTATACTATTTCATAATATTTGATATTAACACAAAGTATATATTTTCCATTTATTTATGTATCAGTTATAAAGTCCAGTTCTTATCTATCATATTTTAGGCTGTGGTACAATATGTCAATCCAGTGGCTATGCTTTTCATGTGGACAATAATGATGGGGATGTAAACGTCATTGCAAGTTCGTGAAATCTTCTGGTAATGTAAACCTGAGATCATGGAAAGTCCAGAGGTATTGACGATACTTGGAAAGGTCAGTTTGTTTCATGGCTTCCAGAGGGCTGGGATGGGCCATTGGTAAGAGGAGCAAATAGGTTACCTAAATGAGAAACTATTTCAAATTTCTTTTTTTTTTTTCCTATAAGGACCATTGCTACTCCTTTTGTGAATATATTTATTGTATGAATCATTATTATTTCAGTATTGAATGAACTATATATTCATTTTTTGAAGTATGGTGAGAGAAACCGTACTATCACTAGTAGAATCATTTCCGAAACAATAATTATTTGCTGTAAAATAATTTGGGATGGGCGTTTCTGTTAGGATTGAGGGTTTTCGAGTAAAGATTTCATTGTCTTTAGTATTAGTATAATTTTGAATTATAATAATACTAATAGCAATACAGAAAACATTATCATTGCTATGACTACTTAAATTAACCATACTTTTAAAAGGAAAAAGCATAATGGCAGTGAACAGTGGGAAGTTTGGTATAGAAGAAAACAACATTTTAGAATGAACGATTGAAAGTTGTTAACGAGTAGAAATGTTGGCCTAAAAGTAAATCTTCAGTATCGTGATAAATTTATGGGAAAAAATTCATTTCTGAATTTGTCTGTTATATATTTTAATATCTAATTCCTTTCCATCGGGAAAGAAGATTCTTAAAGACCGAACTTATCAAGTTTAATAATTCTATGATTGTGTAGGTAAAGTATCAACCTTGTATATATAAATCTGTAAATCACAAATTTGGATACATCAAAAAGTTAATTTATATTTATCACAAATATCTTTAAGAAATGTAAAGGTTTATATGAGTTATATGTAAGGAAGAGATGGAAAATTCTCTGAAACTTGGATAATTCTGGACCTATTGATACTCAAGATCAAAATTTAAATTACGATGGATGAAACCCCAGACTTTGCCAGTGGGAGAAACTGAATTGAAAATATCAGACCTCAGTGTACAATTATTATTGTTTTTTAATGTCTGAAGTCTTCCTGACAGCGTCTCGGAGGGTATCAAGTCCTTCCGACCCTGACCAATAACTTTCCATTGATAGCCAATGTTGTAAAAGCTATTTTAAGAGAGTCAAGACATGCTTTTATGGCAAAATTTTCCGACTACATTCTATCACTGGTGGCGTAATACAAATAGTGTAATATTTCAATCTATCAGTTTGGCACAATTACAATTATTTAACGTTAGGTCTGTGTTTTATTACAGAATAGAAAATTTACCAATGTACTGCAACTTGGGAATTAAATGTCCATGCTAATGGTAGGCACTAGACTCTTTCCAAATAAATTCATCCACTTTAATACATTTTTTTTTTAACTCCATGTGAAATCCCTGTGTATGACTCAATTATTCTCACCCGTGGTAATTATTTCACTTGTTAAATGAGTCATATCGATATTGCAAACCACACAATTCTCCGATTGAAAGAAATTCATAAAGTGCTCCCATGGCCAATGAGTACCAGTAATTTGTTTATTTTGTTTTGACAGCATTTGAGAACTAAATTTCCATCTCCCAGCTCAAATACTATCAATATTCAAGGGACAGTATAAGTCTTCGGACAAACAAGCAGTCTAGTCGTTCATTTCAGCGTCCATTTAGAACTTTTTTTTTATTTTTTTGAAAAGTTTTGTTTTCCAGAGAAACTTGGACTAGAAGTTGCTTGGTTTTAACTTTCCAATTAATACTAATATCTGCAATTATCTTTCCCTTCTTACAACCTTATTATTTTCCTAATTCTTTCTGTTTCTAATTGAGATACCCTTAATTATTTTTTTCCTAGAAATAGCTTTTGATTATGACTGGAAGTTTATATATTGATATTATATATATATATATATATATATATATATATATATATATATATATATATATATATATATATATATACATATATAATTCGACTATAGATAGGCATGGAGATATGATGAGAATCCCCTCCACCTTTCGAAGATGGAATTAATCAACTTGGAAACATTGTTGAGTGGTACATCACTTAGCTGGCGTTTGGTCGGTGGTGGATTAATCTAGTCCCATCGCCCACCCATCCACCTAGCCGTAAATGGATACCAAAATCTGTTGTGGTGTAGAAAAAAAAGGAATGTTTGTTGGGGTGGATGGACTGACATGTGTATGATATCTGTATATAAATTTGGTGTATTTTGGGCTGATTATCAATAGACGAAAGTATTTTAATTTTGGGTAATATCTCAGGAAAATTGAACGACGAAAGTAAGATTTGTAATGGAAATCTTCATTAAGGTTAGCTTATTGTTCTACTCTTTCAAAATTCTTCTTTAAACGAAAGTTTCTCCATAAAAAAAGGGGAAAAAATGAAGTCTGTTGGATTGAGTACAATGTAATTGAATCGAGATTTTAAAAGTTATATGTTTTCAATTAGATAACAAATAATGAATAGCACACTGATGTTCGAAATGCCAAACAAGTTGCCTGCGCCACAACTCAAACTTGGGGAGTCGAATTAAAGCAATTAACAATGCTTATTTCATTAGGCCTCCGGTTGTCTCTTCATTAACACCTTCTTATTTTTGGATCGTAACCTCTATTTGGTAGCTCGTTAGTTTAATGCACTCACCTGGAAGCCATTACTGGTAACTCGGGCGAAAGGAAACGATACATTTCCAGCAGTGTCGCTCATAGATTCATTAGCAAGAGACCTTGTCAGTATTTACATGAGCTAATTTGCTTTACTTAATAGATAGATGTGGGAAAGTAATGGAAAGAAATAAAAAGAGAAGGTGAGTTATGATATTTTGCTTATTACTTGTTGATATAAAAGCAAACTGTTATGTTGCATTTCCCAAAAAGCTTTAAAAAATGAATATTTCAGCAATATGATACTTCCAGAAAAC
>NC_090738.1:49917254-49927254 GCF_036898095.1 Palaemon carinicauda
GCCAAAGAGAGCCCTTAGGCATGAAGCTAACAGAAGGAGAAGTGGAACAAGTCAATAAGATTAAATATTTAGGAGTGTTTTTCACAGTAGATGGAAAGATGGAAAGAGCAATTCAAGACCGAATCTCGAGTGGCCAAAAAGCATTTGCAAGGCTAAGAAGAATCTGGAAAGATAGAAATATATCCATTAAATTGAAAATTAGACTATTGAGAGCAATAGTGATCCCCACTGTGATTTACGGTGTTGAATACTGGGTACTGAAGACGAGAGAAGAGAAAAGTTATCAGCCTTTGAGATGAAATGTTTGAGAGGAATCTATGATGTAGGATGGGAGGACAGAATTACGAACGAGAAAGTGAGAGAGATGGCTGGTGTTCAGAACACAATTCTGATTAGAGTGGAGGATATAAAGAGGAGATGGTTTGGGCATGTACAGAGAATGGAAAAGGACGGATGGCCAAGGATAGTGACCTGAAACAGACTGAGAGAAAGAACAAGAGATTCATTGGTGAAAATCTTCAAGAAAGCAAATAGAGGCGAGACATTTCAGCAGCTGGCACAGATGGCATTGGATAGGGATCTCTGGAGAGAATGGCGACATCAGATGCAGGACCCAACCCGGAGAATTCCGGACGGGATTTAGTGAATGATAGCAATAGAGGGTGAGGCAATGATGCTGTAGGGTTTTGTAAAGCCAATAGAAGATGCTGGTGATTGGGGCTGTTATGGCCAACGACTGCGCCTACAGTGATGGCAACTATATTCATAGTCGACATAATGAAAATGTATCTGGGGACTTGAAAGTGTCATTGAATGGTTCGCTCTTTTTATTAAAAATTGAAATTTCATCCCTTAACTTCGTTATTCCTCACAATTTTGAAATTTCGCAATATTTTTCTGTATTTAAATGTTAGTGAAAATGTATTTTACATTCAAGTTTCTGTTGACTAAATATATTTTATTCAGTATTTTGTTACAATTTTAAGCATACATATCATTATAATTGTAGACTAAATAAAGTTTACTTTGGTCTATTCAAATTCGTGAATACATTTTTCTAATTTGATTTTTTAACGGTCCTTCACAAAAAGTAGATAGATATTAATTGCTTTATTTGTGTAAAATTATACTGAAAGGAAAAATCCGAATGATAAAATGTTGTTTAAAGTAGGCATAATTCAAAAGTAACAAAATGGTGATAGGTCAAGAGAGATAAGAGTAAGACAAACAATTAAGAAATGACCTCCCAGTAGAAGGGAAACAGATAAAGGAGTTTCTTTAAACGAGATATGAAATGAATTCAACACTAAAACAACCACTTAGAATTGCAGTTTCAGTGACTTCTAAGAGAAAGATTGTATAATAAAATAGTACTATCCTAATTTGGATAAAAGTATTAATATTTGAAATATATGTCTCGAAAGTCATTAGTCATAGAGTTGCTATGAGGCCTTTTGCTTTTGAAGAGGGAAGATTTAGAAAATATTACACATTTTGAAAGTGAATATTTAGAGGGCTAAGAAAGCGTAGGATAATACGAAGTACTATTTTTCAAGAGAAATATTCAAAGGATATTTGCTATACCTGAATGGAAATATAATTCTTCGTTTGATTTTTTTTTTAAAGTAAGGGTTTTTGAAAAAGTTATTTTAGGGTATAAGAGAAAGCGATAATGGTAGTGGAAATCACACTGGAAGGTTGAAAAACAGGACTTTAGCGGCTTACTAAAAATAGCCACATGAGCATAAACAAGGAAAACTTGTGGGATAATGACTAACGACCTGAATCAGTTTGTTCTCTCTCTCTCTCTCTCTCTTTATATATATATATATATATATATATATATATATATATATATATATATATATATATATCTAAGTATATGTATTTATTCCTTTATTTATTTAGATTGCAGTTTGTATTCTCGTTTTTATGAATACAGTCAAACACATGTATGTATACATATATGTATATAAATGCACATATACTATGTTAATTTTTATTCCTTTATCTATTCATATGTCTCTGTCCGTGTGTACGCGAGTATAGAAATATATAGTTCTTGGAGACATCAGAATTGGAGAGTGGGGTATGCACAGGATAGCTGCTTTCAAGAGCTTAACGTCTCTCCCAGGAATGAAAGAAATCTCAAGAATCAAATTACCGTTTTGTCTTATGCAAATGAAGAACAGCCACCAATATGGATAGTGATTATTTCAGCGTTTGACTTGGATAAAGGATTTTGTAAGTTGTTGTGTTTCCAATAAGAAGACAATAGTCTGGAACACGTGGAATGCTATGTTCAGACTTATCGAATTCATGGAATTTACGAAAATACGTCCTTTTTTTATCATCTAAGTTTGTTTTACACAGATAAAATATTCAAACTGAAAATGTCTACAATTTTACACGGAAAAAAACATATTTTTTCCTGTGACGTTCAATTACACGTTTAGATCGTGTATAACCATGGCATTTTTGCATTTTTATTTGAAGATTCTATCCTGTGTCCATCCATTGTAGCCAAGACTACATTGGCTATTCTATAAATCTTAAGCCTCCAGGCTTAAGATGATAATTCAAAGTTGAAATTTAATATTTTAGACAATATCGATAACTTACAGCGTCAACTAAGTCTACAAGATTCCTTAGAAGACTTTTTCCTGTGGTGACAAAGTCTCTTCCCTTCGAAGGCCATGTCTAGTCCGGGGACTCCTGATCGTATGTTTGGGGCGTTGATGGCTGCGTGTTAGTTGAACCGCTCATTATTGGAGCACCAATGATTCTCGAGGAGATATTTCCAGCAGGTGAATATCTCTATTATGTCATTAACACATCTTTCTCCTCCGTTTTTGGCTGTTGTCAGATATAATCTCTTGCCGAGATGATTCAATCATTTGCACTCTGTTGTTATCCTCACGTGTCATCTCTCGCTTTTCAGTTGCACCGCGACGTATTCTATTCTCAAATTAAAGTAAGTATGAAAATAAATTATGGAAGTAAGAGTGGTGTGATGTAATTTGAGATTAAAATAGCCAATCTTTTCTTGTTTTTTTTTCTTTTTTCATTTGCCGAGGTGTCCAATTGCTCTTCGCTTTATTGCATAGAATAGTAGATTCTATAGATTTTGGGAATTTTTAAGACACGTAGAGACAAATACTGTCAGAACCTCTCATTGGTCCAAAGCAAAATGAGACTAAAAAAAAAAGAAAAAGAAAAAAAAAAGGTGGTTTAGGGCACGGCAATTTACTAACAACAAGCAGCTTTCCTGTAAGTACAGGTTACAGCTTGGAACTCATTTAGACAGTGATATTTCATGCCTACGTGCACTTACATTTTGTTCTTAGCGTCTGGCCAACCTGGGATTTCATAGTTCCCTTACTAAATTCAAGTGTTAGTGGACGTCGAGTCGTTATTTTTCGTGCATATCAAGATAAAGCTACATATTTATGCAAATACGTCTGTCGAACACCATCTTGATTACATGTCGACGGTGATATAGAAGGGTCTAACAGAAAACAAGGATGTGTATTATCAGCAATAATTGTCTGGCCGTTTCCTTTTAATTGTACGTCTTAGAAATATATTAACTGCCTGAGATCTTGTAACGTCTCAAATTGTGCTCAAAAACTTTCTCCTTTAACTGAACTAATTGGCGTGTAATGTATACAATTATTTTTCTGTTTTATATATGATTGTCTGGCTGCAGCTACTGGTTTCGTAATTTACTGCCGGGGACGAGTTGCTATGTATCTGCCAAGTGGAAAAAAAGTAGATTATCTGGTTTTTTGTTCTTTGAACTGATTTGTTGGATAATGACTGTAATTGTGACTCGATAATTTAAGGAGAATTAACTTTGATTGTCCATCTAAAATGATGGAAAATCCCTACAATAAACTGGCGTGATTAACAAAAATAACTCCTCACATCTCTGGTGATCATCAGAGCTTTACGTGATTCATATTAGGACGCCCGTGTTCGTTTGTTCCTCTCTTGAGTTTCCTGAGAAAAAAGGAAAAATAATTCGAACCACAAAGCAACCCTTTTTTCTCACATTTTCTCAGTTCCTACCAGACTTTATTTTCTTTGATAAAGGTACGATTTTTTAGAATAGCTATACAAATAATTCATGTTATTCATAATTTTCATGAAATTAGGCTTCTTTTATTGCAAATATAACTTTGGTATCCAACTGAAGAAGAATCATGTTATAAAGAGTCATGATATGATTATTGGTGTATTTATATTGTTTCTCACTGAAAGTTGATAATTCATGAGATTGTAAAATTACTAAAGATAATTTCATGCTATTATTTACTGCGTGTTCCATTTATTATAATTATCATATCTTAAGTATAAATAGTCTGAAATGTGGACAACTGGATTTCGCGTGCTTCCTTCTTTTGATCTGTGTAACGTTGTTTATTAAAATATGCCATGATAGTATGAGCTTTGCTTGAGAGCGATTCTATTGATTATTTATATCAAATTTCGTTTATTGTTTTACACGATAATCTTGTTTGGTTGAGTGTTTTGTCGCTCTTACAATAACCTTTTTGAAATTGCCAATGCTCACGTTCTCTTCTTTTCATTCAGTGTGTTGCGCTCAGATTTTTTCTTAAAAAACGAATATATGATATTACATCAGTCAAAATGAAACGAACATTCAAGTAAAATTATGTTCTTTTAATTGTTTAAGCGTCTTTACCAATTTTTGATAAAAAAAAGGAGTGATGAAGTCATATATCAGTTAGTGTTGTAATGCCGTTTATGAAACTAAGCGACCCAACGCAGTAGGTCATAATTAAAGAAGAGATTTATTATATTACAATGTACGAAAATTCCAATTAAGAAAAAAGTTAGCACGGGGGACCCCATCCTTCATGAGTTATTCACAGCATGCCTGGAAGTGTTTAAGAATTATTTTGGGAAAATGTCGGAATTAACATTAATTGGGAATACATTAGCAACATAGTTCTATTTATTGAATCCTGAGAGGAATTACAAAAGATTATAGAAAATTTGAATACTGAAAGCAGAAATATAGGATTGCAAATAAATAAGAGTAATTCTGAGATAATGTTCAATGAAAATGCAGAGACAACAAATAAGAGTTAAGCGTTTCTCAGGGATGTGAGACCAGAAATAAAAGAAGGATAAGCATGTTATGGAGATCTTTTGGTAAACAAAATGAGATTATGTTACGTAAAATGTCATTATCTTTAAAAATAATTTTTTTTAACCAGATGGTCCACCTAGTATTAACACAAGCATAAAACACTTGGAGCCTTTAACCAGATGGTCCACCTAGTATTAACATTTACATAAAACACTTGGAGCCTTACTAAAGCCTTAGAACATAAGCTAAAAACAACTCAAAGTGATATGTATAGAGCAGTAATTGGAATAACATTAAGAGACAGAAAGCAACATGAATACGAGAACGAAACTAAAGTAGAGAATATTTTGATAACATAAAAGGAATAGAAATGGGCATTGGCAGGATATATAATGAGAATGACATTAAGAATAACAGAATGGGTCCCTGGCGATTACAAAAGAAGCAGAGAAAGGAAGGGAAGACGATAGACTGACGAGCTAAAAAGTGGACTGGCATAGAAAGAACATAAACAGACGCCAGTGGGACATGTTTGAGGCATTTATTCTGCAATCATGGCTAATGATATATAAATATATATATATATATATATATATATATATATATATATATATATATATATATATATATATATATATATATATATACATACATATATATATATATGTATATATATATATATATATATATATATATATATATATATACTGGGTATATATATGTATATATATATACACACACACACACACATATATATATATATATATATATATATATATATATATATATATATATATATATATATATATCTGCATATCTATCTATCTATCTATATATATATGTATATATATATATATAGATATCTGCATTATATATACGTATATATATATATACATATATATATATATATATATATATATATATATATATATGCATATCTATCTATCTATATGTATATATACATATATATATATATATATATATATATATATATATATATATATATATATATATATCTATATATAAAGGAGAAACTGTTGCATCTACACCAAAGAGTGCAGATCAAAGGGTAGACCACCATTTATGTTCCTGAGTTGTACCAGAAAGGGTTTCTTTTATGGTTAAATTGTACTCCTTTTCAGTTGAGGCATAAACTCTCTGAGCAAAAGCTCGAAGCTGAGTATAGTTGTTCAAGGTCAAATCTGATCTGTTCCCTTCCAAAGGTGATAGGCCTCCTGCTTCTCCAAATAAGCATGTCTACAATCATCATTGAACCACGGTTTGTCCTTCATTCGGTACCTTAGTACATGAGAGGGGATACGGCTATCAATTATGTTCAAAGGGACAACAGGATCTACACTACTATATAATTGTGATCAATTCAAGCACAAAAGATCATGCAAAATCTCATTCCAGTCTGCTTGGGATTTCATATAAATTTTACAAGAGTATGATATATCAGGGACAGGCTGCTCAGTCTTCACTACTAATGAAATCAAGGCATGATCAGATGTCCCGACTGGAGTACCAAGCTTGCTAGTTATAACGCCAGGGGAGTCAGTGTATACGAGGTCCAAGCAATTACCAGACCTGTGAGTAGCTTCATTTATGATTTGCTCACAGCCTGATTCAAAGGCAAAGTCTAAACCTCTTAAGCCATGGCGATCCGTAGGAGAGATAGAACTTAACCACTCCCTATGGTGAGCATTAAAATCACCAACAAAGACAAAAGAAGCCTTTCTATCATCTTCTCGTATCTTAGCCATAATGGTAAGAAGACAATCGAAGATAGAATCATCCATGTCTGGATTCTGGTAGATCGAACACAAATAAAAGTTGTTATGCCTTCCACAAACTTTTATTACCTGAATCTCATGACATCCACATTAATAGCAGGACTTATGAGAAGCAGGGTACTCGGTCCTAATATACACCGCCATTCCCCTGGCCCTAGGGATGGCATCACGTTTCAACATTATTGGCTTCTTAAAACCTGTTATAAGGAGCTCAGATGAGTGCCTCATATTAGAAACCAAAGTTTCTGAGCACAAATGAATATCATACTATCTGGACGCAACTGTAAGGTCTTGGATATTTGCATGAAGACCACTAATATTGCGATACAGTAGACGACATTGACGAAATGTAGGACGTACTGGTCCCGGATTTCGCTCAATGTCTCCAGACAGCATAAGAATTAATAGAAATAAAAAAGAGACATCATACTTAAAAACTAGATTAACAAGAATTATAACGAAAAAAAAATATGTACAGAATTATAAATAAAGTGATTGATAATACCCATAGACTGCAGTAAAAAGTCGGAAAAACTGGTTAACATGGAGGAGCCGATACACCATGCAAGGCTAAATACCCTCCAGGATAGCCACTTCAACTGAAGGGAGGACTGTAAGGATGGTTTTGAGAAGAAAAAGAATCAGAAAAAGGAAAATACAACCTGTTGATAAACCACCAGGCATCCCTAGCCCTTCTATCAAGCCTGCCCAACACACTATTTCAAAAAACAAGAAGAAGAAAAAAAATAATAATAAGATAGAATAGTGTGCCCGGGTGTACCCTCAAGCAAGAGAACTTTAACCCAAGACAGTGGAAGACCAGGGTACAGAGGCTATGGCACTACCCAAGACTAGAGAACAATGGTTTAATTTTGGAGTATCCTTCTCCTAGAAGACCTGCTTACTATAGCTAAAGAGTCTCTTCTACCCTTACCAAGAGGAAAGTACACTGAACACATTTCAGTACAGTAATTAACCACTTGGGTGAAGAAGTGTTAAGTATTTCATTGTTGTCAGGTGTATGAGGAAAGACGAGAATATGTAAAGAATAGGCCAGACTATTCTGTGTAAGTGTAGGCAAAGAAAAAATAAGCCGTGACCAGAGAGAGGGATCCAATGCATTACTGTCTGGCCAGTCAAAGCATCCAATACCTCTCTAGTGGTAGTATCTCATGTATATATATATATATATATATATATATATATATATATATATATATATATATATATATATATATGCATGTGCGTGTGTATGTTTGTGTGCTTGTATGTGTGTGTTTGTGAAATATTCTGACAGTTATCATAAGTTTTCATTACTGAGTGAAGGGATAAGGAATGGAATCAACATTGTATGCAAATGATCTGTGGTTACGCAAGAGACTAAACAAGAATTACAGAGAAGGGTTAGAGAGAAGTAGTAATCCCTTGAATGGAATAGTATGGAGGTAAATGTTGTTAAAACCTATGTTAGGCTGACTTCAAAGTAGGGAGGGGATTTGATGTTTATACAAGATGAAGAGGCATTGATTAAACAATGGTACAGTATTTCAAATACTTTTATTTAAGCTAAGAGTCAATGTGAGAAGCTGAAGTCGACAACAGTATTAATGTAATTTTAGGGAAATATAGGATGTGTGTAGGGTTAGTGTGGACCAAAAGAATAACAGATAAACTGAAATCCAAGATCTATTGAACTGTAGGATACTCAGACATGTGATGATGTTTGGTTCAGAAACGGGCATTAAGAAGGAAGGGGGAACTGAAGTTAGAGCTAACAGAAGTAAGCATGTTGTGATATATTTTGGGGCTGTCGTTAATGGAGAGGATAAAAACTGAAGAAATTAAGTTATGAAGATAGCTTGGCATTTAGTAAGGATTAGTAAGGGAGAGGGAATGACATAGGCTTAATTGCGAGGTCAACAGCCAGGGAGACAAAAGATGAGATGGTTATGATGTGACGTAGGATTTGGTCTTGGCTTTGAAGACGCTTTCAATATAAATTATTGTTGAATATACATCAGAGCACCCGACGTGTATCATTATATATATATATATATATATATATATATATATATATATACGTATATATATATATATATATATGTATATGTATATATATATATACGTGTATATACAGTATACATATATATATATATATATATATATATATATATATATATATACAGTATACATACATATATATATATATACATATATATATATATTTATATATATATATAGATAGATATATAGATAGATAGATAGATAATGATACACACACACATGTATATATATATATATATATACATATACATATATATATATATATATATATATATATATACACACACACATATATATATATATATATATATATATATATATATATATATATATATATACACTTGTGTGTGTTATCTTCGTACATAATATTCGAAAAAAACCTCAAGATAACGTTTGGACAATTAACTATAATGGGATATGATTGGAAATCAAACCTTTTTGAAACCACACATACCCTCTTTTTTAAATAATTTTCTTTACCTAACTGAATGCAATTGAGTGATTTTCTCATTTCATGGTTTATATGTAGCATAATGCACATGTATTGTATTTTTTCTTCTCACTTCCTGTATTAAAAACGTTCATTAAAATGTTTTTTTTTTTTTTAATTTTCAAAATAGAAGCGGTTTTTTACTTCGTGATCAACGCCACCTCAATTATTATTCTGAAACCATTTGGCCACCGCAAAGAACTACCCATGGGATTAAAACACTTTCCTAAGATATTTCCAAAATTATATAAACATTTGATATCAGGAATAACACTGCGTCATCCTGATATAAAAAAATTAAATATTTAGCAGTTCACGAAGAAATGGGAGGGGTTAGTTGATCAAATTCTCAAACATTACAACTTGAAAAAATCATTGCTATTTCAACAGTGTGTTTTGTAAAAGACAGAGGAATGACATTGAGACACTGAGGTTAAGGCAATTGTGAATGTGTGTGTAATTGAAGAGAATAGAATGATTCTTCGGGTTTTGTTTTTCGAAATAGAAACCTGCAGGAACACGTAACCGAAA
>NC_090738.1:49937254-49939754 GCF_036898095.1 Palaemon carinicauda
ATATGTCTTAGTTTTCAGTTTATTCATCCATTAATTACCATATGACCTATAAGACAGTTCTTTTTTTTTCTGGCAGTGATCTCATGAATAAGATAAAATGCTCAATGTGAAAGTAGATCTGCTATTCTAGGTGCGATTTTGGATACCGTAGGGACAGACAAAATTCAAGGCTTCAGACTACAATTTCTTTCTATAAACATGTTATCAACACATGATTTCAACTGATTATATTTTTTACATTATGTGAACAGATAAAACGATCTTTTGCTTGCAAATAATTTTCTTGAATCTATAATGTTACAAATCGAGATATGGTGCTATAGCCATTATTATTATTATTATTATTATTATTATTATTATTATTATTATTATTATTATTATTATTATTATTATTATTATTATTATTATTATTATTAATTTGCAAATGTCTATAACTTATTAAAGTGAATTGTAAATTTGTGTATTGCTTCTGAGAACAGTGAGCCATAGATGGTGTCACTAGCAGATTATGTAGTTGTGAGTGATGGAGAACCACTTGTTGGGAAATATCTGAACCTGAGCATTGGTAGGGAAGGCTTAAGAAATGACGCCGAGCAACCATGCGCAAGAGAACAAAAAAAGAGGACAGCTGATAAACACAGTTGTTCATTGGAGCATTTCTCCTGTTTGATTGTCCCGGTGTCATGATTTGCATTAAAATGAGAAATGCTTCGGAGATGCTGAAGAAAAGGAACTATGTAATTATATAGTTCTTCAGAAGCTTTTAATTATAGAGCCAAGAACTCCTTACATATGTGAAGACGCATTAGTTATCGAATGAATTTGCAACGCTCCTTACTAGAATAAGATGTTTAAATGAATTGTTTCTAATTGCTGCAAAAAAAGAGGGCCATTGTTTAATGATATTTCTTTGTATGGGTATGACCGTCACATGGCCAAATAAGTTGTCTGACGGGAGCGTTGTCAGATTTAACTCAAATAATTAGTCCAACAGCGCCTCTTCAAATATGGGTTTGTATGTTACTTGGGGTGCATTGTATGGAGGAATCTTTGCAGCGCCCATTTATACCATAGTTACACCTTTTTAGCATTTTACATCATCTCCGTTCTTGATTCATAAGTTCCACCTTGCTGCTGCCCGACCTCTTTTTACTTTTACTTGACAATGCAACTTGTTAGGGTTGCACCTTGGCGCTTAATGGCATCGCCAATCCGTTACCGTCCCAAAGGCCCAACCCCAGTGCCTGTCCATATGGCCCCAATTTCATAAATCAACCAATCGGTCCAGGTAAATTCTAGTGCAGCGCGATAGATGTGACAACTGAAGTTTTCTCGCTGTGGTTATTAAGGCATAGATTACCCTCCAGTAGCACCGGGGTCCCCGCTGAGGTAATTCTACAGGGAAATTATCATTGATTACCTTTCGCGGCGGGAAATAGTTAGCAATTATCTTGCAGCAGGACTCTAGCGCACACACTAGCATTTCCCCTTAATGACGGAGATTCTGAGACACGCTTTAGTAAAAATGGCTGTCCTGGGTTTATTATAACCCAAGGGCCCTTGATAACAGTGCGGAAATACGCATATAACATATATTTCATTCTTTCTCTTGAATTGGGCCTTTATGGATACTAAAGGAAATTAATGAATTACATGCTTGAATTTCAGTAACACGAATATCCTCAATAGCTATTCCTCGTGTGATAAAGAGTCAGAAAAAATTCCAATCATACTAAATGCGAATAATTATGTCACTTTTTGCTCTGATAATTTGCGTTCTCGTTACGCAGTCTTGAGTATAATAAAAAGTAGAAAGATATTCGCGAACATTGGTGGATTTCTTTCATTCTTTATCAACCAGCAGGGGTCTTTTTTTCTGTGAAAGAAAAACAAACTCATGGCCGTGACTCGGCTTTTGCTGACAGAGTGGTGACCTGAGGGCACACTGATGATGTGATCATATACGGAGAGAAAGGAGAAATTGGCTTTGATAGGTTTAGAAATTAAAAACTGGAGGAAGGAAGTTATTACACAGTAATTCTGCCGGAATGCGTTTTTGATAGTCATTGAAGCAGCGCTTAAAAGGAATGTCAAGTTTATGGGGTCGGTGGATGATACCTCGGGCGCTCATTTCGCTTCGAGGGATGTTTTGAAGTGTTTGAATTGGTAAAGCAAATATGAATAAAATAGGACTGCCATTAATCTTGAAATAATATGAGAAACACGAATAAAAGACATCGGCGTCAGTGCAGTTTAATGGAGTGATGCCAGGTGGTTCTTAATAGTACATTCATTCCTCAATCGTAACTGAAGAAGAAAAAATCAGCTGCCTTTGCTGAAACTTTATGAGAGTATTTATGGGCGTTTTATTTTGCTACGGAATGCTGGAATCTTAAATATGATGCGGTGCAGTGCATTATTAAAAGCCTTCAGAAAAAGATGTAAGTTCTTCTCTACGTAAATAACTAATTCACAGCATTGTATGGAAATAACATATCAA
>NC_090738.1:49944754-49954754 GCF_036898095.1 Palaemon carinicauda
TTTGATTGTGTTTATTTGAAAATATACAATATATGTGTATATGTATACATAAATGTATATATATGTATATATATATATATATATATATATATATATATATATATATATATAAAATATAAATATATAAAGTATATTTATATATATGTATGCATATATATATATATGCAATTATATACAGAAATATATATATATATATATATATATATATATATATACATATATATGTATATATATATATATATATATATATATATGTATATATATATGTGTGTGTGTGTGTGTGTATATAATTATGTATAGAAATATATATATATATATATATATATATATATATATATATATATATGTGTGTGTGTGTGTGTGTGTATACTTCATTGTTTTGATATTGAATTCACTCTACATCCTGAATAAAATGCTAAAAGATTAATTCATGTACGCATTATTCGGAACCGTGCACTACTGTGGTTTTATATCCACAGTCATACCAAGGAACGGTCAGGTGTGTTGAGCCAATCATGAATCAGGAAGGGCTTAGACAATGACGACATAAACACGTTCTGTGGTACAAATATATTCAATCAATATATTGCGTAACAATGGTTTAATGAAAAGTAGTCTAGAAATAATTTCCATGCATTTTATATAGCTTAAGGCAGAAGTCATCTCTTAAAAGGATGAAGGAGGAGATAGTTGTCATATGCTACCTTTTTTTAAATCTATCATAATTTGAATATCAATGCGCTGTTAACAGGGTTATTCTACCAGAGACTATAAAACCACCATTCTTGCTCTACTGCTGTTTATAATAAATGTCAGTATAATTTGTCGTGTTATGTTATGATTTGGGATCAATAGTTCTACATTTACATTTTATGGTTATAAGAATTCATGATTGTGATCTGCAGTCGACTCTAGACTAGTGTCCCATCTAGCAGTAGTCTTAAATTAGCCCTATTAGTTTTACATTTCATAAGCAAATATTGTGTTTGTTTCTTTATGAAGCTAAACATGGAAAGCATATTTTTTAATAACTAGCAGTTAGTAGGTTGGCCGGGGCACCAGCCACCCGTTGAGATACTACCGCTAGAGAGTTATGGGGTCTTTTGACTGGCCACACAGTAGTGCATTGGACCCTCTCTCTGGTTACAGTTCAATTTCCTTTTTGCCTACACACACACACACACACACACACACACACACATCGAATAGTCTGGCCTATTCTTTACTTATTCTCCTCTGTTCTCATACACCTGATAACACTGAGATTACCAAACAATTCTTCTTCACCCAAGGGGTTACTACACTGTAATTTTTCAGTGGCCACTTTCCTTTTGTTAAGGGTAGAAGAGACTCTTTAGCTATGGTCAGCAGCTCTTCTAGAAGGACACTCCAAATTCAAACTATTGTTCTCTTGTCTTGGGTAGTGCCATAGGCTGTGTACCATGGTTTTCCACTGTCTTGGGTTAGAGTTCTCTTGCTTGAGGATACACTCGGGCACGCTGTTCTGCCTTGTTTCTCTTCCTCGTCTTTTGTTAAAGTTTATATATATATATATATATATATATATATATATATATATATATATATATATATATATATATATATATATGAGATATTTATTTTAATGTTCTTATTTTTCTTAAAAAGTTTATTTTTCCATGTTTCCTTTCCTCACTGGGCTATTTTCCCTATTGGAGCCCTTGGGCTCATATGATCCTGCTTTTCCAACTCGGGTAGTAATAATAATAACAATAAGGATAATAATAATAATAGAATAGGAAAATTGAAAAACCCTTTCTATTTCTTCTACTATAGGTTATAGCTTCATATATAGTCGTGTGTGTGTGTTCATGTGTGTAGTGTGTGTGTGTGCGCGGTGTATTGTGGGGTGTGTGTGTGTGTGTGTGTGGGTATGTGTTTGTGTGTGTGTGAAGATGCTCCAGTAACTTTCTCAAATTAAATTTATTACTTATAATTACTCATTTCGCCTATGCACTTATGATTTTCAGTTCTGTCCCCGAATTATTATTAACATGATTTATAAAAGGATCAATAAGTGACATGAAAATGCATTAATAAGTATTTCTAGAATATCGTTTATACTATTGTTACTCACACACTGTTGCTAATATCAAGGTAACATTAATAATGATTGATATATTCATAAGAGAAACTGTTTATGATATCATCGTCCAAGCTTCTTCACCGTCAGGATTGCCTCGACCTGGCAGATGAACCTGACCATTGATTGTTTAGCATTAGAGCCTATGCCTCGTAATCGATAGAAAACTACAGTCCACTTTCTCTTTCTATTCTCTCATAGATAGAATCTGAATCTTGAATCTGGCATCATTTGATTACCACTGAGTACACATGCGTCTGGCTATAGCTATCAAAGTCATTCAATTTCAGCGACGTCTTTGCTACCCATGAACATTTGGGCCAGTTTTGTTTCTGGCCTTTAGTTATTTTAGAAAGCTCTACAAAAAGTTTGATATTTTCTATATTATTAGTAGCAACCCCAGTTTCGCTCGTGATAAAGCAAAAAAGCCTTTTCTTCAGTTATTTATGTGTTCGGAGGATCCCACTATTTCTACATCTGGTAAGAAGAGTTGGCCTCCTTCTAAAAAAATAGCTTAAACATCCCGATTTTGGTGAATGATAAGAATCATAGTAAAAATTTATATCAATCAAAGACTTTACTTAAAGCACAACTCTTTTTCATATGTATCTACACCTCTTACGTCATTTATATCTTTGGCCATAGTTTTTTTTTCCAGTCAAACACTATAATTCCCGAATCTGTTAACATATAGTCCAGATAATTCTTAAGAAGTAATATATTCATCTTGCAAAAAAACTGTCTATTTAAAGAAAATAGTCACAAATCCACATAAATCATTTTAGTATTTTCTTCGATCTAAAATCCCAACAATGACTTATAAAATTATTTTTGTAGCAACTAAAATCTTAGAATAATCACCATCTCATTCGTGATTGGATTCCTTTATTTTCTTCTTGGCTGGTATTGCATCAGCTGGACAAATAGAATGAGTGAAGATTTTTAATATAATGTATGAAGTAGAACAAAATATGGACGGAAACGAACATTCTAAAAAGCAATTATGAAAGAGAACAAACAAAGATAAAAAAGATTATTAGATAAGTATTATCTGTAAATTAAAAACTAAAGCTCGTTTAGTTGATTTATAGACATAGATTCCGCAATTATCCGTTTATGATTAACCAGTTATTGCATCTTCCCAATAGACAGAAAATGTTATTTTGTACAGTGTTCTACCAAACGTTTAAAGAAAGTTCATTGCAACTCGCGTAAGATCAAGTTCTGATCGAAAAATCTACCTTTCTGCCCGAAATAATTAGTAATTGGCTCTGCAACCCGCATCTTTTCAATCTTAAGACATTCAACACCCGCTCTCACTACTTGGTATCTATTGCGCAAATATGAATATTAAGCTTAGAATATCTTATTTTTAAAAATCACTTTATGATTTGATGATATGATTTTGTCATACGATTTGATAGGCTTATAATCTAATCGCTCGACAATATTCTGCTTACTAATATTCTGTAATAATTTTTTATGATATGATATTGATAGAATTACGAATAGAGATTAGGATTTTTGCTCCCTTTGAACAATGTGCTACCGAAGTGCTACGTTTTCTCGAATGGCGAAGGGAACCACTCATGAGAGAGAGAGAGAGAGAGAGAGAGAGAGAGAGAGAGAGAGAGAGAGAGAGAGAGAGAGATTCCTTATATCCAGTGTCACTGCACATTTTTTAGCGTAATTGTTACTAGAAACATCTAGATTTTCGGCGGTAAAATCATCTCCAATTTAGATTTGAGCCACGATACTTCGACCGGAAATGTTAAGCGTTTTTTTAAAAAGACACGTGTTCAAGCATATTATGAACCTGTTCAGATCTCTCATACACTATGTCCTTTGCAGTTTCTACGAATGTTAAAAATGGCGTGGAGTGATATGAGAGTGGTTTCCAAAATACACAGTATGATACGTATAGAATTTAAAAAAAAACATACGCTTATTTTTCCCCTATGTGAGGAACTTCCATCAGGACGACAAGGCTATCTCACCCAAAAACAGATTTTTCCTATGTCAGAATCAGTTTTTCCCCAATGTGATATCTCCAGATCAGAGATAGTAGAGTGATATTGCATATTCAAAATCTGCATGCCATTTATGTTTCACATGGTGTCACTTTTTGAAAAAAAAAAAACTATTGATATATCAACTATATGACAATGTCATTAAGGTTTATTTTCAGCAAGGTGTAGGCTGATCATCATGACTGTAAATCTACATAATAATCCATGAAGTAACAGCTTCTTTGCAGTATATCTAGATTCTAGTTTACATTTTTTTTTTTAAATCTTGAAATTAATAATTTTGCATATTTAACATTGCAGAAAAAAAAAAACGATGGATCATTATCATGTCTACCAACTGTCGATACATCTAGATAACACAGGTTTTATAGCATTTATGTTTTTGCCAAGAAGCCAAAACGAAGTGAACCAGTGGAAAATTCAATCACTGTTGACGAGACTGTTGAATTCATGAATAATCTGCACCACACTTCAACTGCATGTTATGAAACTTACAACCCACCAAGCTCTGGTATTTCAATGGAGAACTTAATAATTTTCATAAGACTAAAGATTAAATAAGTAATTTCATCATTTTAGTTAGAATTTCTATGGGATTCAATGTTATAAATGCTAATGCCATATGAAATATCGCAATATTGGAAGGTCAAGTCATGGTAACTAGTACGATGTGTCATTTTTGGAAAAAATAAGTCTTAAAATTATGCGCATAACAAATTAATGGGATCAATAAATAGCCGCTAATCAGTTGAATCAGTAGAACTTCAAACGTTCAAAGTTACAGCAAATGTTTTTATGTTGAACAGGCTGACATAAGTCTTTTTATAGTTTATATATGACATATCTGTTTTGACGTTGTTAGTTTTTGTAGAATGATTTATTGTTAATTTGTTCTCATCATTAATTTATTTCCTTATTTCCTTTTCCTCGCTTGGCTATTTTTCCCTGTTGGAGCCCTTGGGCCTATAGCATCTTGGCTTTTCCAACTAGGGTTGTAGCTTGGCTAGTAATAATAATAATGATAATAATAATAATAATAATAATAATAATAATAGTAGAACTATGTTTTTTCTTAACCACCATGTAAGATTCTTATTTATCTGTGCTTCTCAGACAACCCGAAGTCAAGATGAAGTTTTGTATTGTGCGTGTATCATTATTTCCATTAGGCGACAGACGTCCTTTAATGTGGATTAACTACACTTTTCCCGATCTTCTCATTTGCATAGCGCATTCTTCTCATGGTTTCCAAATAACTATTGATTTCGATTTTTTCTCCATTGACTATATTCAGTACCATCATAACAGTGTATATGAGTTCTGTGATGCTATTCAATGACTTATTTCTAGATAATGAAGTATTTTTAGATTATACCATTCAATGACTTATTTCTAGATAATGAAGTATTTTTAGATTATGCCATTCAATGACTTATTTCTAGATAATGAAGTATTTTTAGATTATGCCATTCAATGACTTATTTCTAGATAATGCTATTCAATGAAGTATTTCTAGATAATGCCATTCAATGACTTACTTCTAGATAATTCTATTCAATGACTTATTTTTAGATACTGCTATTCAATCACTTATTTATACATAATGCTATTCAAGGACTTATTTCTAGATAATGTTATTCAATTGCCTATGTCTAGATAATGCTATTCAAGGACTTATTTCTAGATAATGTTATTCAATTACCTATTTCTAGATAATGCTATTCAATGACTTATTTCTTGATAATGTTATTCAATTACTTATTTCTAGATAATGCTATTCAATAACTTATTTCTAGATAATGCTATTTAATGACATATTTCTAGATAATCACCATATTCCGTAAATATTATTATTATTACTAGCTAAGCTATAACCCTAGTTGGAAAAGCAAGATGCTATAAGTCCAAGAGCTACAACAGGGAAAAATAGACCAGTGAGGAAAGGAGGTAAGGAAATAAATAAACGATGCAAGAAGTAATGAATATTTGAAATAAAATATTTTAAAAACAGTAACAACATCACAATAGATATTTCATATATAAACTATATAAAGACTTATGTCAGCCTGTTGAAAATAAAAACATTCGCTGCATGTTTGAACCTTTAAAGTTCCACCGATTTAATTACCCGATTAGGGAGATCATTCCACAACTTGGTCACAGCTGGAATAAAACTTTTAGAATACTGTGTAGTGTTGAGACTCATGATGGAGAAAGCCTGGCTATTAGAATCAACTGCATGCCTAGTATTACGAATACGATGGAACTATCCGGTAAGATCTGAATGTAAAGGATGGTCAGAATAATGAAAAATGTTATGCAACATGCATAATGAACTAATTAAACGACGGTGCCAGAGATTAATATCCAGATCAGGATTAAGAAATTTAATAGACTGTAAGTTTCTGTCCAACAAATTAATATGAGAATCAGCAGCTGAAGGCCAGACAGGAGAACAATACTCGTCTGTTATGGGGAACCGCTGGTAGATTTCATTGCTCATTTCATGGCCAGAATGTTCTTTGACAAAATGCAGTATAATAATGTTGCATCTTTTCCTGTCCATCAAAAATCTTGAATGCATAAGTTAACCAATCTTGAACAATGTATATAAATCTTTCAACTTGTTACGAGAAAAGGCAAAATCGAGTTTTTTGAGTCTTCAGATTTTGTTATGATAATCATCTTCATCCCCTATGCCTATTGACGCAAAGGGCCTGTTAGAGTTTGCTAGTCGTCTCTATCTTTAACTTTTAATTCAATAACTCTCCATTCATATATATAGCCTATATCTATCTATCTATCTATCTATATATATATATATATATATATATATATATATATATATATATATATACATACTGTATATATATATATATATATATATATATATATATATATATATATATATATATATATATATATATATATATATATATATACATACACACGAGAGGTGACCTACCAAATTTCTTTTATAAATTTAAGTGATATGATGAATGGAAGTACAGCTTTCATTCATGCATGTACATTATTCTCTCTAAGCACTTAATTTTAGGCCATCCATATTGTTTGCACGTGAATTTGATGAATCCGTATTGGGAGTGAGGTTACAATTTACAATTTACGTTCACCACTATTGAATAACATCACTATTTCTAGTCCTGTCCTTGACCTATTCACTATTTCCTAAATACAATTCAATACGATGGTTTCATTGGAATAAACTCTCCAAAACACAAATTATTGTTTTTATGTAAACTCGTGTAGAACATTGGTAATCACTCATAACGAGGTCAATTCATTTCTTCCAAGCTTTGTCATTAGTTCCATTCTTCTTACCTAGGGATCTATATGAGGGAGTTTGGAGATATTTTGAGAGAATAATTCATTCATTGACGCTATTTGGTTCGGTTATGGATGTGGCTACGAAAACGGCGACTGTAGCATCTTTAAAATAATATCAATCGGGAATTGCCGCAAACAGCGAATTGGTAGATGAAGTAGTAATCTTGATATATATGGATCAATATATACATATATATATATATATATATATATATATATATATATATATATGGATCAATATATATATATATATATATATATATATATATATATATATATATATATATATATATATGAATATGTGTCACTAACACTCGTGGTTTTAATCAAGATAAATATCAATCACAATGGCATTTAATACCGAATTCTACCTCTGTAAATGTATATACACTGGAAATCCATTTATGATAAATGCTTCTGGCTGGGCAAGGATTCGAACCTACGACCTGGGCCGAAACAATGCTTCCAAGGACGACTTTACCATTTGAGCTAGCTATCTTGAAGCTGATACATATTTCCATTTGGTCAGTTTTCAAAATTAAAAAGTTAAATGCAAGAGATCGTTATCATTTTTCAATTAGCTTTTTAGATTCTACTATGATAATCAATACCCACTAAACGTTGATGATGACGATCACTCATGATTGCGATAAGGGCAGGTATTAATTAACTCATGGTGTAAAAGTGTATGTGCATATGTATTTGTGTGTGTGAGTACGTGTGAATGTGTCAGTGTGGAGGAACGAAATTGGAGTAGAGTTCTTGGTTCCTCTAACAGACTACAGTATAATTAGACGCTCGTGTTCATCATTACCTTGACTTTAAGTACTGCTGGTCGCAAGTTATAAAGATAAACAGAATGAAGCATTCCACGTATTCTGCAGGTAATCTTTGTCTGTTTTGACAGAATGATCGCGACAAGCAATTGGTGAAATCTCATCTTTGCACAGAGGAGTAACATTGGCTGTACAAATTTGTTCAAAAGTAGAAGTTTGTTAATATTGCTTGGTCAACTCGGCTGCACTCCATTCAAAACCTGTCATTCAAGACTTTTTGCACCAAACCTTTTTAATATTGTTTTGTATAAATAATTTTGGGCATTTATTTAAAGGAAATAAATCGGTAAATCTAATTAACCAGTGTTTGTCCTTATAACATTCTCTGACAAGATAATTATTTTTTCGAGATTTTCCTTGAAGCACTCAGATAGGTAACCAGATTCAATTACTATTATCGGCAGTTAATAGGTACAATAGCAAAACCTTTTTGTTTTAATTTGTGACATCTTCATTCCATTTTTAAAAAGTTAATTAATCATCGCTTCTTCCATGAGGATTTTATGAACACCCCAAATATACTATATAATATATTTAGAAGATCTCTAGAGCCTCCTCTTACTTCACATACTTTAAGTGAAGCTTAAGACTTCTTCATAGGCCAAGGATGACATTTACTACCTTCATGCCTTAAACCCTGTATTTGCTAGCCAAACCAAGCATTTTCTTTGTACCGCTCAAAGTAACTGCTCATTCTATTTGGACTAATGAAACCATTCATGGACCTCACTTGGATATCAGGGATTGTGGAAAGACTATCACAAGCTATTATTATTATTATTATTATTATTATTATTATTATTATTATTATTATTATTATTATTATTATTATTATTACCTGCCAATCCACAACCTTAGTTGGAAAAGCTAGATCCCACAAGCCTAAGGGCTCCAACAGTGAAAATAGTCCAGCGAGGAAAGGAAATAAGGAAATAAACTACAAGAGAAGTTGAAGAACAATAATAAATCTTTCATATCCAAGAAAGAGACTTGTTGACAGATATTTTATGTGGATTACATTCTAGTTATCTCTTCTGTGTTTTATCTAGGAGTGCGTGCAATCTACTACTAGACAGGTTGCATCAATATGATTTTCAATTATCAATGTGTAAATTGCCTTCCTGCAAGCACGCTTTGATAATCTTTTACACATTATTTACAGTTTTATCTTTGAAGGGCACATGCCGGTAAAACGTGTCAACTGTTGCCTTCTCTCTCTTTCTGGGGTTGGAGAAGCGAATGCATCAACATGAAATTTACTAATTTCAATGAAGTTATAATCCTTTATATCAATTGCTTTGTGAAACATTTTTTTTTTTAATGTGAACTTTTAGAGGTAAATATTGATGTTTTGTGGTGCATTTGGCGTATCACCTAAATGTAGAGTTAATTCGCCCAAATTAGCTTCATCTTATGTTTTCAAAACTTTCAATTGCTGTTATTACGAAGGAATTTAAAACGAGTTAAAAACTCTTTGACAGAAACATGTGCTTTAGTCGTTGATGACTTCATTATTTCAGTGTGCAAATAAAAACTTTAATATTGAAAACACACACGCATAGTTTATATATATATATATATATATATATATATATATATATATATATATATATATATATGTGTGTGTGTGTGTGTGTGTGTGGGTATACATATGTGTGTGTACC
>NC_090738.1:49962254-49972254 GCF_036898095.1 Palaemon carinicauda
AAAGCATGTTGAGTTATACAGTAATTGCTTGTATTCAATCTGAATTCATGGAACACTGGGGTTTTATAATTAATCGCACCACACTCGGTTGGGTTGATTACGTTCAAATGTGTCTGATTTGATATGGGAAATTGCTGATATTACTTTGAATTTGAACGTCGCTATAACTTGAATGATAACACGAATAGTTTCGGGGTGCAATGTTGGAAGAGCCCGTGTCTAGCCTTTGAAAGCTAAGGAAATCTACAACAACGTCTCTCTCTCTCTCTCTCTCTCTCTCTCTCTCTCTCTCTCTCTCTCTCTCTCTCTCTCTCTCTCTCTCTCTGACCATGTGTTGGAAATTGCTTTTGATTGACGGATTAATTTTTAGTAATGTTTATTGTTTGTGTTGGTTGTTTTTTATGTACCCGATTTCTATGATTTATGTGTGTTATATTTTTGGAGTGAAGAATGATGTCTAAGCACACATGTTTTTTATGCTGACGTTGCTGTTACTCTTGTTCTTTTGATCAAGCAATTTTCCTACACACCGCTAACTAGAGTTGTTCGATATTATAACTGTTATAAAACCATGCTGTGCTCTATATAAAGTCCATGCTTAGTTATCAGGAAACAATTAATCATTCTCGGAATGAAGGATTATCAAAGCTGTTAATATCAACTGTTTTATCGTTTCGAATATTTTTAAAATCTATGTATTTCACAACATTACCAAATTATAGTTTCTTCTGAAGAGCGTAATAGTTTGAGCTGGATACATCTGTGGTAATTCATTTGATAAATGGACTTCCGGGACTAGTTCATTAATGATGAATGTTGGCGGTGCCATCTCTCTCTCTCTCTCTCTCTCTCTCTCTCACTCTCTCTCTCTCTCTCTCTCTCTCTCTCTCTCTCTCTCTCTCTCTCTCTCTCTTTTTTTCTAATCTGTCCGTAAATGGAAAAAATATAAAGATTAAGTAGTATTTCTATGTTCTTTGGCCTTTTATATAGTTTGGGTGACAGGTGTACACTGTGTAAATGTTAAGTGGGAAATTTTATTTCGAGATCGATGTCATTTCATAAAAAAAAAAAAAAAAAAAAAAAACCTGAATTCTATAAATAATTTGATTCATAAGATTCACAACTGTTCATTAGAAATATATGTGTATTTCTTATTTTGATGAGCATCTTGTCTTATTCTAATACTAGATAGGAAATAGAAAGATTATTTAAAGAAGTTTTGAATGAGTCATATAAGTTATAACGAAGTCATGAAATAATGAGGAAATGATAGAACTCAAAATAAAGACTGTCATTAAAACTTTTATGTCGATATTCAAATAACATATGAATGAAAGTGTGGAAAAGGTTAGTGGCTGTTGACGACTGGTGAGGACCACTAGATCTGTTCCAAATCGTAACCGGAACTGTTAATTTACGAGATTGTTATATGACGGTCTATTGTCAATGAGTCTGGACTTTAAGTCGAATGCATTTTCTAAACGAAACAGAACAGTTTAATATTTATGGTAATAGTTTTGTTTAAAAAAAAACACCTCATAACTGATTGTGTCATTCTTAGAAATATAATTAAATGCGAGTATATATTTTATTAAATGATACTGTTCAGTAAACCTCGTATTATAAAAGGGGGAAATACAATACAATTATCTGGTTTTAACTACAATAATAAAGAATCCTGCGAAGTAATAGAGGAAAATATACCTGTGATAAGATACGAAGAAATACTAAAAGAGAGATCGATTTTCAGAAATCTTGCCAGTCTTGTTTGCAATTGGAGACCAGGATTCGAGATATATATGTATGTATATATATATATTTCATCAATCTATTGGAACCTATTCTGTTATTCTTAATGTCCATCTATTATCTGTCATTCTCATTATATGTCCCGCCAATGTCCATTACTTTTTCTCACGTGTTGTTTGAATATCCTCTACTCTCGTATCCATTTTGCTCTTTTTCTATCTCTTAGTGTTATGCCCATCATTATTCTTTCCATTGCTCTTTGAGTTGAACTTAGCTTATATTCTCAAGGTTTAGCGAGGCTCCAAGTTTCTGATGGATAAATTAATAATGGTAGGACCATCTGATTGAATACTATTCTTTTTAGAGAAACTAAAATTGTACTTTTCATAATCTCATTTTAATTTGTGTCTTGTCTCCTAGGGAAACAATTGCTGCCTCTCTTAAGTGCGTATATTCATTAACAATCTCTAGAGGTTCGCCCATAACCCCTATTTGTTGTTTCTTCTATATGTGTATATATATATATATATATATATATATATATATATATATATATATATATATATATATATAGTGCATATATATAGATATATTTATATATATAAATATATATATATGTATATATATATATATATATATATATATATATATATATATGTGTGTGTGTGTGTGTGTGTGTGTGTATTAGGATTTGTTGAATAATTATCAGGTAAGTGAACAATGTTTTTTGTCTAATGTTTTATTTCAAATCACTCGACTGCAATGTACATAAACTCGTACCAGGTTCACGTAAAAAATTAAGCAATGCATTGTATCCATAGGATATCTTGAATAATCAGATGTCACGATATTATCGTTTCTTAACCAGAATGTTTTCTAGATATTAATATTAATACATTGGCAGACTCCCTGACTTATTCCATGATAAGTGATTAGGGATGATATGCCGCATAAATCCAGCAGCATACTAATCAAAACAATAGATTTTCATATCTATTTAGATTCATTTTATAGTGATATGCTTATTGGCAAACGCCTTTAGAGCATCCTCTATCGATACGCGGAGTGGGAAACTGTTTCTTTACCGCTTTAACATATAATGACAAAACATGACAGGATAATTACGGCGTAGTTGGAGAACCGCGTTTGCAAGTGTTATTCAGGTGAGCCTTTCATTAATTTACGAAGGTCGGAAGAGCATCACAGGGCCAACACTCTTTGTTGGACACGACTGAGAATTATCGGCTCCAAAGCGATGATATATATGGTTACGGCTGTTACATGGGGATATATTATTGCAATTATCGCTAACGATATGGTAAAATTCTGATATTCTGGGGCTATGGTGGGGAAAACGAAACAATCACCTTATTATCATTTCAGAGCGCGTTCAGTGATATCACTTAGGTTCAGCAGACTTTGAATACACGTGTTCAACAAAAGCACAAACTGATCGTAAAACGATTGGCGAACAGATGTTAGGATAGGCAGAAAGAGAGAGAGAGAGAGAGAGAGAGAGAGAGAGAGAGAGAGAGAGATTGGTCTGTCTCTCTCTCTCTCTCTCTCTCTCTCTCTCTCTCTCTCTCTCTCTCTCAGGTGTGCATATCAGGCCAGAATTGGTAGACAGGAACCTTCCCTGGAGTATTGGGCCACCTGCACGGGTCCAACGTGGCTGCATCCCATGCAGCAGCAGATAACATCAACCACAAGAAATATGGCCGGTGTAGAAGGCCAAGTATTATTATTAATGATAAACTCGTTCGTTGAAGTCTCAATTTCTTTCTTCCCGGCGTTTTCCCCTCTCTTCCTCCTCTCTTTCGGTCTTCTTGTTCCAACTAAGTCATATCTCTCTCTCTCTCTCTCTCTCTCTCTCTCTCTCTCTCTCTCTCTCTCTCTCTCTCTCTCTCTCTCTCTCTCTCTTATATATATATATATATATGCATATATATATATATATATACAATATGTATATATATATATATATATATATATGTGTGTGTGTGTGTGTGTGTGTGTGTGTGTGTATTGCCTCACGTTGTTACACACCTTTTCATCTCTTAGAAACTTGCAATCATCATAACTGTCACACCTTATCGCTTTAGAAAGTCATTTTCAAAGTCGCGAGTGCTCATATAACTAGATAGAGAGAAAGGGAAGTTTTTCACCAGTTGTTTTATACGCTTTGTCAGTTTACTGTGTTTCTCAGCGTATGTTCTGTATATTTTTTATTCTTTTTTTATAGTTTCTCCTAATCCCGAAAAGTTACAACGACAACAAATCATGAATATCTCTCTCTCTCTCTCTCTCTCTCTCTCTCTCTCTCTCTCTCTCTCTCTCTCTCTCTCTCTAATCAATAATGCTATATATAAAGAAGCAATCTTTGTTATTCTCAAAGGAACCACCAGACGTGTAGGGTTTGACACTACAATTCATAAGGATCTGCTGAGTATCTCACTTTGTATTGCTTTTCGTGCTTTCTGGTCGTTAATAAAGAATTTTATTATTAATATGTAGGTGTGCAAGAGAGGTTTTCTATTAGAGGAGGATGTAAATAAGAGGTTTTAATGCCCAGGGTTCGACCGGGTTCTCCTAATTGAAATGTTGGTGCTGGTGAAGCCAGTCCGGTCGCTTCAGAATCTGGCGAAGTTGAGATTTTCGAATTATGTCTGTTTTGTCATCATTATTTACAATAGAAATTTGCGTTTTTTTTCCTATTTATTTATTGCTTTGATGAAGTTTAGCAAGCATTGCTTTGATAAAGTGTACAAAACTACTTATTGTTTTAAATTAAATATTTTACAAGTAATAATTAAGAACATTCCTACTGCATCTTCAATAAATAATGTTTCTTACCACGGGCGTTGAAAAATGTGGTATGGTCAAAGTAAAGGAAGGATACCAAGACAAAGCCATAAATGTAAAGATTTATATAAGGGAGAAAAGACACGTTAGTGAAGGGAGGAACAACTCCAAAATAACTTAATTATACCCGGGCAACTCCAGGCCCAGTAACGCTGCGTAAAAACAACGGGTGAAGAAGCAGTGGTCAACGCCGCGAGGGCCAAAGGAAGAACAAGGAGAAGAAGAAGTAAGGTCTCACAAAGGCCGAGAAAAGAGGGAAGAGATAAAGAATAGAGGTGGAAGGAAGGATGTTTTCCTTGAAGATGAAAAAAAATATAGGAAGAAAACAGCTGATACGAGTATAATGTGTGGAATAAGTGAGGAAAAAAGATGTTGTAGGTGGATGAACATATATATATATATATATATATATATATATATATATATACATACATATATATATATATATATATATACATATATATATATATATATATATATATATATATATATATATATATATATATATATATACTGTACACACACACACACACACACACACACACATATATATATATATATATATATATATATAGACAAAACCGTCGAAAATTGAATGGAGAAAAAACCCGATGATGGAGAAGAAGTAAAAAGTAAATACAGAAAGATGCATTTGCATAACATTTTAATAAAAGGAAGTTTTCAATATTAAATAACATGATAAAAATGAAATTGAGTTATGCGAAGTACTCGAAGAGAATGCAGAATGAAGTGAGTAAAAGAAAGAATTATGAGTCAGAAAAGAAAAAGTAACGAGATACTCTATTGCAAAATGAAACACATGTGAACAGAGAAATATTGGCCTTGGTTCTATGTCCGTAAGGGATAATGGAATAGATGAAATGTGATGATGGCTACGTGAATTCGTGAATGGAATTAGCGAGAGTTGAAGTAAACGAAGTGGGAATTGAAGGAGTTAAATGATTCATTATTTGTTAATGAGGACATTAAGCTTCTCAAAGAGTGTGCATCTTGCATCGAGGCGGGAAGGGACAGGCGAGGTCATTTCATTATGTAAATAACCTTGAAAAGTGAGGTCAAATTAGCAGATTAAAAGGCTCTCATTAAAGGAAATGAGGAAATGGATAATGTCGCCTCTATATGTTAAAAAATGGAAGAATGAAAATCCAAATCAGATGGTAATGAGGAAGTAATGAAATTTGAATTAGATATGTAATTCAAATACATTTTCTCTGTTCGTATTATCTCTTGGACACTGAGTTTAATTTAAACCTTACCAGGGGAGTCAGTGTATACTAATGTCCAAGCAGTAACCAGACATCAAGTGCTGTAAAGAGGTTAGCTTTTCACAAATGTTCGCAAATTAGCAGCAACATTTTTCAGTGAAAAAATCAGTGATGACATTAATCAATGTGATGACAGCTGAAGGTCATTTATCTTAATTATTCATATTTACTGATTGATTCCAACGTTTCTTGAAACGAAATGATGGAATTTGTTTAGTAAAATGGAGTATTATAAATATTGTATCCTAGAGTAACTGAAAAGACGTAGCAGATATGTTATAATTAGGTTGAGGATTGAATATAGAAAAGCCGAGATTATTATTTCCTTGTTTCGATCTTCAGGACACATAGCTGAGCCGAGTAAACGTAAAATGCATTCAGTCTGCTCTTGGGAGCGTCTCTAGATGGAGATACCTTTCACTTCCGTTACACATAATGATGGTCTCTCGCCTGTTATTATACTTTTAAGCATTTGCATAACCTCTCTCTCTCTCTCTCTCTCTCTCTCTCTCTCTCTCTCTCTCTCTCTCTCTCTCTCTCTCTCTCTCCGGACATATTTACAATAATGTGCATATATATATATTTACAGGGTGGATCAAAAGTAGTATTACAGTTACTTCATTATCTTTTTCACTTTCACAGTAACGCTTTAGATATTAATCATGCAAGGTTGTAGGTGGACAATTTGAGTAATTGAGAGATTAAAGGTTAATTGTTAAATGTCTAATGTATGCAAATAAATATCTAGATGTTTACTAAAAATAAAATGTCTTAAGTGTTACATGTAACCCTACTGTTAGCCCACCTTAATATATATATATATATATATATATATATATATATATATATATATATATATATATATATATATATATATATATATGTATATATATATATATACACACACATATATATATATATATATATATATATATATATATATATATATGTATATATATATATACATATATATATATGTATATATGTATATATATATATATATATATATATATATATATATATATGTATATATATACATATAAATAATAAGATGATGGCTCCCCTTCTGGGCACCAAAAAATATAATAAAATATATATTACGTCTGGTAAGCTATACAACCTCTCGAATTCCAAACTCACCTGTTTGCTTTTACATTAAGCCTATTACACTTGAAAATATTAATACATGAACTCTGAGACATTTAAATAACTCCCAGACAGCAATATATAAAACACTGAATATCCAAAGGTCTCTTAAGTACACTCAAAACTAAACTGGGTAATTATTATTACGAATATTCAAATAACTATAACTTCGGTTCATTAACAGGATACGAGCGAATATGCATTAAACACTGATGATTGAAGTAATACACTCTTTACAAAAATAAATATATTCAATATAAATTACAACACTGAATGAGTACATAAAACCAATAAATCCCTCGAAATATTAAGTCTGAACAAAACTTAGATTAAGTCAAAAATGTTACGACCTGAAAATTATATATTCACTTGATTAGAAAATTAGATCTGAATACAACCTTACACTAAGACAAAAGGAATACTTATGCAAACTATATAATCACTTGTTTCATTGGAAATTAAATATGAATAGGCTACACTATTTAAATTTGATACTTAATGAAAATAGATAATCAGATCACAATACAAGAACCTATCACCTTCCTACAGGGCTGTTTACAAAAATTTTAAGAGAATTTTTATAAGTACTCACTATGATTATATAAACTCGTCACACCAAAACTTTGATTTTTCACTGAACACTTTTAAAACAATACACTGAGCTGCGTGCAAAAATGAGAGACAGGTGGAGATGGCTGTCTTAAGGCTGGAATTCTCTTTCTCTCTATGTATGCAACCTTAAGGTCACCTTTATAAGAGACTTAACTGCTTCCAGAAGATTCCAGGAGAGCAAGTACTGGAAGCCTGGGGGCAGCGCAAGGCGTCAGAGTTACCACGTATTGCTCTCTCAACGCGTATGCAACATGGAGACAAATACTGGGTTTCCTGGGTAACTATCACACACAGCGAGGCAACTCTTTGTCAGCTAGCTACCCCCACCCTTTGTCCCCGAAATAAAAAAAAGATAACATTCCATAACTAGGTTTTTTTGCGAATTTTCAAAGGATGTGGCATATTGCGTATTCTCTCACAAACATGACGCAATACCTCATAATAGTATAAAAGAACATTACATAAGCCCTTGTTCCTATTTTGTATGGTCACATAACACCCAAACAACGTAGGACTGCGTAACAAAATTATGTGAAATAAAAAGTTAATTATTAAAAATAACGTAAATTTACATATACCTACTTGAATGAAAACTACAATGAAATGAACGACGAAAGTCTTACGCAATTTACATACCAAATTTATACCTACAAGAGAGGATTTCGCCCTAAAAGCTGGCTATTCACCTCTTAAACCACATGTGAAATACATAGATAAAATACATGAATAAATTATTTACTCTACACGAGATCAGCTTCGTAAGAATAACCTATTTATTCCACCCCTTTTCAATTGTATCCCCAGTTCACAGAACTAGGAAAGCCGACCATCCTTCTTTGAAATATCCATAATGGATAAATTCCTATTTGTTATCTCTATTATTCTCGAAGACGACCAGAAAATCCCTGGCACATAGAAAATAAACGAGATGAGACAGGGGCTCAGTGCAACGACATGCACACACAGTAAGCTAATTTATTCTGGAAGTTGCCTGGCTTGTAATCTGGTTCGGTGGTCGTCGCATGTTGAATAGAGTTCGTGATATTGAAATTTATCGTTTCGGTCGCAGTTTTGCTGGTATAACATGTCAGGACGCGTTCCCCAAAATCTCTTCGGCTGTTGATATATTGCCATCGGCCCTGATAAAGCTCAACAAAACGCAGTTTTTTTTATCTCTCTCTCTTTCTTCTTATTCGTGTTTCCCTTTTTATCCCTGCGGAGTTGGTCCGTGATAACAGGGCAGAGACACATCATTCATAATAATGCCTGTCATGGAAACTGTTTCGAATTAAATCACGTCTGTTCTATTATTCATATCTGAAAGTCAGGGGAAGGAAAGAACAGCGCTAATTTGGTCTGGACGACAGTTGTTTTTCCTTCCCTTCCTGGTGATGGACATGATTAAATAGAATATCAAAGGAAAGCTTCTAACTTGTCAGGCTTTCAGACTCTGCTTTTCATTACAAAGATAACTGGTATTTTGATGTTTTTTTTTTTTTTTTTTTTTTTATGGATTGCTCTTTTCTTTATCGTGATTGTGAAAAAGGTTCTCGAGGTTTTCAGTTACTTTCATTCACGGATTTTCATTGTTTGTTTACAAACCTTCCTTTATTGTTTTTAACAACACGCATTTCCTTTATTTCTTAATCTTCAGATACGTTTTAGTGGTAGAAAGATATTCATGGACAATTTCAAGTCAGTCACGCATCATATACACGTTTTTTTTTTTTTTTTTTAACCATTATAAACTTACTAATCAAACTGTCATACATTTAGTATGCAAATATCCTAGAGTAGATTGCGCACCCATGAATTACTCATTAATGAGAATTGTTAACCAGTTTTAATGTTGATGAACATTTTAAGTAACAAATCTAACGGGAATAATAAAAAATTTAAACCTTTCAAGTATCCTATCCTATTGCGCTTATATCTGGCAGACATGCTAGTCCATTCATATATATGTTAATCATTAGGCTATTACTCTTTTACTATTTGGTAAGTAAGAAAAACCATTGCTTAAAAAAACCTCAACTAAAATCGTCTAGGAATTTTTTTTCAAGATCGGAGTATTTAGGTTTGTTATTTTATAACTGCACTCCGCAGTCTCCTAATTGTAGTTTGTAAAAACCTTTGGGAAAGCATGCTAGGCAAATATCCAATGAGGCTGAAACGAATAACATAATCTTAAATACCATTTACATTATATAGCGCTGAATGGCCTTTGATGCACCAGTGCTTGGCTTAAGCCACAGATTTTATATTCAATTCAATGTTCAATTCATACAACAAAAAACAACCATGGTTTATGACTAGCAGTCGGTGTTGTTTCTGCTTTTGTGTCC
>NC_090738.1:49974754-49984754 GCF_036898095.1 Palaemon carinicauda
TTTCCAGCATAAACCAATGATTGCTGCAGTTGAATAAATGATAGCTAACATGAATATTTTTTGTAGGCCTAAGCCAAAGAAGAAAAAATGCACGGATAGCTTAGAAAACAATGAAATACAAATTGAATATTTATATACATATGTATTTACAGTATATATATATATATATATATATATATATATATATATATATATATATATATATATATATATATATATATATATATATATATATGTATATATATATATATATATATATATATATATATTGATGAAAGTCTATTGATAATCACACAATTATATAATGGGAGAGTGAAAATTCTAACTGTACTTATGAGACTTGTATTTGTATTATTTATGAATTGGTTATGAGATGTTTCTCATTATCTCAAGACACAAGCGGATTAAAGGTCAACTTTGAATTACGCAATTAGCGATCTTGGGTAAACATAGCGCTCAGAACTGCTTGCTCGTTTTTCTGGGAGAAGGATTTTGAAAGTTTTTGTAACATATTCATGGTTATATATTTTTTGTCGTTTGTGTTAAAACTCTAATTTTAATAGTAGTTAGTTCTACATTTCTTTTAAAATGCTTTTGATGTCTTGATTTGTGCTCATGTTTATAGTGTGTTAAATGTTCTTGGATGTCATCATATGGTAACTCGACAACTAAATTAATTCCTTTATGCACTTATAATATTGCTATCTTAAATTTTTTTTCTACTGGCATTACCTTAGATGTTGCAATGATGGTTTCTGTTTTAGTTGCAATTGTTATTGTTGAAAATTTGGTCTGTCTCTTCTTCAATTACACACACAAGAAAAATGATTTATGTAGAAAGTCTTTTAAGATTTTCGGTGATCTATTTAATCCGAAGAAGTGTTTTCATTCTTTCATTTTGCCTTGTTTCGGGTATTGTTCTCCGGTCTGGTTTTCAGCTGGTGATTCTCATCTTAATATGTTTGACTAGAACTTGCGGTCTATTAAACTTCTTTATCCTGATCTATATATTAATCTCTGACACTGCCGTTGAATTAGTTCGTTATGCATTTTGCATAAGATTTTTCATAATTCTGAGGATCCTTTACATTCATATCTTCCAGGGCAGTACCACCCTGTTCGTAATACTACGTATGAAGTTAATTCTAATAGTCAGGCCTTTATTGCAGTTGTGGAATGATCTTCTTAATCAGGTAGTTGAATGGGTGGAACTTCAAAAGTTCAAGCTTGCAAGGGATCTTTTCATGTTGAACAATCTGACATAAGTCTCGTTTTATAGTTTATATATGAAAGATCTATTTAAATGTTGTTACTCCTCTTAAAACATTTATTTTAATTGTTCAGTAATTCTTCCTTATTTTCTTTCCTCACTGGGCTATTTTTTTTTCCTGTTGGAGCCTTATGGATTATGGCATCTTGTTTTTCCAAGTAGGGTTGTAGCTTAACTAATAATAATAATAATAATAATAATAATAATAATAATAATAATAATAATAAAAGGAGCAATATTATAGTGTAATCGAGGTGATTGGGTTACGTGCGCAACAAAACATGGAAACAGGACCCAAACGAACTGCTGCACCAGGTGTATTACGGTCTTGGTGTGAAATGTGACTTTGTTTCTCAAAATAATTATAGCATAAACTTCACGTATATTCTCATTTACCCTCAATTATCATTACATTATTTTTCACCAATAACAGCGGTAATTATTGGAATGTTTCTGGATTTCATAACCATGAGAACTGTATAGAAGAGTAGTTCGTCACCGTCATTATGTCTGATAAAAGATCAATGTATAATTAAGATTTTGGATTATCAACAGTGATTGATACATGAATTTCTCCTTAATTTCCATAGATACTCATATCTTTTTTTTTTTTTTTTTTATAATACTTACAACGTAGACGCTATGTTTTAGTACCTCTGAAATTAAATGAAAGAATTCTCTTGGCATCTGAAAATATTGGTTGAAAAAGTCTTATAGATATTCTGAACAATTAACTTGGACGTGAAAATAATGACCTTGAAGACTAGTAAAGAATGAACTAGTAGATAATTTGTGGAAATTATCATTATTATTTTGATGCCCTATACTGTTGAATGATTTTCAAGTGGAAGGTGTGGTCTATATACACCTATGGACATGTGTTATATTTGAGTTTGCACTCCAAATTATGATATTTGGATAGCCAAGTCTGATGCAGAAACTTACATGATACACAAGGCCTCAAATGGATAAAGGTTGTGGTAGCCTAGTAGAAACGTCCCTGCCTGGCGATCTCCCGAACTGGAGCTAGAATCCCGCTCAAGCACGAAAATTTCTTGTAATGCCTGCAACCTTACCATCCTTCTGAGCTAGGAGGTTTGCGGAAGCCTATTAGTTTACCTGCAGCAGCCATTGCCAAGCCCTCCATGTCCCTAGCTTGGGTGGAGAGGTAACTTGGGCGCTGATCATATGTATATATGGTTAGTTTTTAGGGTATTGGCAATGTCCTGGTAAGGCATTGTCACTGTCCCTTGCCTGTGCCATTCATGGGTAACCTTTAAACCTTCAAACTCTTATTGCTCAACAATATGACTGCCAGGATCTTTTATTAAAGAAAATGGGCTTCCCAACAATACATAATCTATTAACTCATACTTTCTGCTCAATATACGCTGATCATGTGAAATGTCCATACTTACCGTTTATTTTATTTTTATTAAGTTTTTTGATTAGGTTTTGAAGTCATCTTTTAAGTAATTTAAAAAGAGTTTAGCGTCAAACTCTTGATAAGATGAATAAAAAGTACGGAAGAAAAATAATTTGAAGGGTTTCACCTCAGTGTAAATTGTTGAAATATCCCATTTTCACGTACTCAAGTTATAATGGAAAATGCTATATTTCCTAGGTGAAATTATTAAAATGTTTTGTGAAAATCTTTCATACGAGGTGTTTTATTGATGATATTGTGGTTAGAATATTCACAAGATGCCCAAAAGCTACGTTTGATCAAGGATTGCCTGATTATTATAAAGACTTTGGCAAAAGCTAAAGCCATCGGAACTTGCATTCAAAATATTTTTGTTCAGACGAGGATCTTAGAGAACGGGAAAAATGTAGGAAACATGATGAAGGGCAGCCCTGAGCAAAAGACCGATGATGATCACAATCCAGATAGATTTTGTTAAAAATATTTGGATTTTCATTTTATCTTATTTAAACTCAACATAAGATTTCAAAATGTTCCCTTTTGCAGGGGCATGTTAATTGACTCCAGAGATATCCATTGGATATAATCATTATCATTGGTATTACCATGGAATGTCATACTTTTGTCTCTAGTAAATAGAGCTTATCATTGACAACTTGAAATGGCGTAATGAATACAGGTCTTTCCTCAGATTGTTTTTTTACAGTAAAAGAAAATATCGATTTCTTACTCCAGTTACCTCACTATATCTAGATAGAAAAGGCTGTAATGAATCGAAATCTTTTAGCGACCAAATTAAATTCATCTGACCTTTGTTATTACAACATCATTTTATTATTAAATTCAAGCATTTAAGAATATTTTTCACTGAGAAGGGTAGCGCAAATTCTCAGCATGGCTTTGTGGTTTAGGTTTCTGTAGCTTCATAACCATTTTAGGGCTGGGTGCCAATACAACAGTCTTCTGATTACTACGCACACAATTTACTGTTTAGAGCAACATAGTATATACTGCTGATCATTTGATCAGCGGAATCAGCAGTGTTTGGACAAGTCGTAATTTGAATGGTGAGCAACGAGAAAAAACAGAGTTTGTTGGTGTTTACACCCTTTGAACACGGGACAAGGTGTTGGTTTAGCCGCCTCATCCCCTAGATACTTGCAGAACCATAGAAATGCTAGCAATTCCACCTGATGCCACTTTCTTTTTAGAAAATAGATGTATATGAGCTGGTATAACTCCGTGAACACCCATTGTTAACCACGCTGACCAAATGATGCGCTGAATAACTTGAAATTTTTAGAAAGTTCAAATATAGAATGACAATGAACGCCATTCACTTTTATTTGGAATTTATTGGGAGAAGATCATTCACTCTAGAGATCAATTATTTTGATATAGAGCACAAGTAATAAATGACATAGAATTTAAACAGCTTTAGAGATAACTAATTATAAGGCATTTCGCTAAAGAGAATAAAGTTCTGGAGCATGTGTCAACGTCTCTTGTTGAACGTCGCTGTATGCAAATTAATCTCCATATTAGGATGACAACAATCAATCCTGTAATTGCCTGGGAGATCATATCTCTTAAATTGAGAATATTAATCATCCCAACGTTTTTGACAGCTTTAAGAAGACTTACTGGAATGTTTTACCATCATTTTACTCTGGTTTTATGGATAAACTACATTTTCTTCTTAGTCTTATTAAACCACATTTCAGCATTATTCTGATAATTTTTTTTTATCCATTTTCGCTATTTTGGGCAAAAGTAGAAAGGGAGTAAAATCCTGCAGAATTTAAAATAGGTTAATCTGTATATAGTGCGATATGCAAATCGACGGCTAATTGCACACTTTGTGGTGGTGGTGGTGGTGTTTTTTTTTTTTTTTTTTTTTTTTTTAAGGAAGTCGCAAAAGATCGCTTATCTGAATTGTAGGGTAGACAGAAAGGAAGTCGTTATAATTGTAATTTATATTTACATATTATCTACGTATACATCATACACACTGGGACATAACTATCCAATTATGAGGAATAATTATGACAAATAAATTATCCTTATAAACCTTACAACGCTTTACAGTTATGCACATATTTCTTCAGGTCTCAACCACAATGCTTAGTCTCTCTTCGTCACTGCAACGGAATAAGTGTTTTTGTTTTGTATATGTGTGTGTACATTTGTGATTTTTATTTGTGTGGATGTTTGTTTGGGCCTTTAATTCAGGGATTTTGGATTTTATATCATTACCAGAAAGAAGAGATTATTTGTGTAATAGGGGGCAGGCTTTAAACTATGTGAATTAGCGTTTAGTTGTAATTGTGACTGTTGATTACTTCTTTAACAAATTATGAGATTCTATGTTTGTTTTGCTTATATATTAAACAATTGATCTTACACCAATAATCATATGAAGATATTCCGCTAATGAGACTCTTTAGACTTAAATTAAGGTTACAAATATACAATATTTCCGTTACATAATGAGATATAATAATCATAATCCAACCTTCAGGCATTAGAATTCATCACTCCAGTCTTTCTTATAAAGAAGCCTTTACAAATGATATTTGATTTTCTTTCACCATTTCAGCACAGCATGGAAGGATTGCAGTCCTTTTACATGTGACAGGGAAAACAAATAAAATACTAATCCTTCTAACGCCTAGCATCAAGTTAGGCCAGCTATCTTTATCTTTGCGTAACTGAATAATCCTCTTGAAGGTCGGAAGAGAAGGACTCTTGAGATCCACGCCATTCTGATCATCCTTCAGAAAACTCAGTGGAACAGAGATTCAACATTTTTATTTTTTCAATGGCCTCGCATTTTTCGCTTCTTTTAAAGGTGGATCTAAATCACAACATTCTTGTTACAACGGGGAAGTTGAAGGGGTTCATATCCCGTCCATAGGAGTGGTTCCATATTGGTCCACCGTTTTTGGATAGCCAGGGGAACACCCGCGTATACAATCACCACATGAACGTTAGTCACAAGTTACGAGTTATGTCACTGTTTTTTGAGTTGGAGGAGGTCACCGGTCGTCCGTTTTTTAGCTCAATCGACACAGAAATCGAGAATGACTATCTTATTCGTTAGAGAGTGTTGGAGAATACTTGCTCAGAAGATATGTTGTGCAAGGCAAGAAGAGGCGGAAAGTCATAATACATAATAGCACCACATAAAGAAAATAAATAATCAAGATGAAGATGAAATAAGCCTGCGTTGAAAAGTTTAATACTTTCTTCTTTGGAATTCCCTTGAAATGAAGAAAATATATTAGATATGTAAAGATATAAACATCTCATAAAATATGAAGTTCTATCACATTGAACTTTTTTGGTATGCTTTTGCTATGGTTAAGTATGGCATAAACAGGCTAAGACGGGGAGACTCCAGAGGCAATGTATTTTAGACTAGTGTACCACACAATCGTAAAGATTATCGGGAATTTAACATATTTTTACACCTGTGTTTTTAACGAGACTTATGACTCAATGGATTCCTCAATTGGAATAGTACATGGAAGACGCAACATAACTAATCGGATGATTCTGGTCATTACTATAAATCATCGGGTTATGTCTTGTCAAATTTGCTCACAATAGGTTTCGACCAAAATAGCCTGGTGATGCCAAAAAGGTAACACAACTCGTAACACAGGTGTGACATATTTTACAGAGTTAATATCACACTGTTTTAGAAATAAAATGCTAAATATCTACCGGGCTATATACAAAGCAGAATCTTCCAGGGAAATCACTTGTTGGTCAAGTTCATGAATTGGTTACATAAGACATTATATACACAATAGGACATAAATAGAGTATCAAAGGGTTTGGCAGCAAATTTTTGTCAAGAATGGCATTCTGGAAGATGGCACGATATTATCCTAATCACTTATTGTCCGTGTTATCAGTGGTTTAATCACGTTTCATTCCTCCAGCCATCCAGAACTGCCGAATAGAGCTGCACTGAGAGAGACAGTGTCCTCGGTTGTCCTAACAAGGAAATGATCAACAAAAATTTTCCGTGAAGGATCCAACAGCGACGCTCATACACACAGACATTCTTGCTAAAGCTTATTCCATCGGACCCGTGAAGGTGGCGCTCAAGTACTAGCCTTCTCAGGCATTATAAATGACTGCTCCTCAGGATTATTTTTACTTAGACTATTGGAGTAGCCATTCATAATGAAAGATGTGTGGAGAGAGAGAGAGAGAGAGAGAGAGAGAGAGAGAGAGAGAGAGAGAGAGAGAGAGAGAGAGAGAGAGAGAGAGAGCATAAAAAGGTTAGAAATCAACCTCGTAGTGGAAAACAGATTTAAATAGAATAAAGGTTAGAGGCTTCCGTGAGCTAGTGCCCCTCCGGAGAGGGGGTAGGCGTAGGTTTATGAACGCTAACGCTTATGGAGGGAGGTAAAGAGGGAAGGAGTCCGTGTCCTTCCACTTCGTTTCCGAAGGAAAACCCTCTCGCCGTAGTGGTATAGGGTCGAGGGGAAGAGGAAGAAGGGCCATTTTGACTTTTGCTGGAACACTGTGTGAGGGTGTTTGAAGGTGAGGTGGTGGTGATGCCAGGTGATCCAGAGCTGAGACTCACCAACGACACAGTCACGTCGTGTGAGGGAGGAGAGGGTAACGTGGGTGAATCTCCTGCCTCCGAGAGGGACAGCAGCGAAGCGATGGAAAACGTGGAGGGCCTTGGCCGCTTAGCTGGAGGCGTGGCTGGACTTATGGGCGAAGGAGGCGCTGGCGTAGGCGGTTCCCTGGAAGAGGAGGAGTCTCCTGCGGTATTGCCGTCGTCATCGTCTTCCCCTTCGGACGTGTCACCTACGACGTCGATTTCAGGTTCTGGACGGTGCTGACTGTTGTATTCTTGACGAAGTTGTTCGATTGTGACGTGAACGCCCTTCAGGGCCAGTTTTCTCTGTTGACGTTCTAGCTGCTTCAGGACTTTCTTCTCCCGACGCAGGCGCTCCCTTCTCTCGAGTTCGTCAGGTGGGATGGGTTCTCCGGAACAGGTCTGAGGGTGGGCGTTGTGGGCGGGCCTCCCGGGACCTTTTCTGGTCTGTTCTTTTTTACGCCATTTGGCTCTTCTGTTTTGAAACCACACCTGGAAGGAGCAAAACATTTAGTTAAGCTTCAGTATGGAAATCTTCCCTGAAATAATCAGTTGAAAATTTATGAAAAGAACATAATGAATTAAAAAGCAAAGCATAACTATGATCAATTGTTATGTTAGACCGAATTCATTCGGTCTTGTTTTCATCTGTGACAGTGAAAAGTTCAGACACGACATATAATTTCCTATGGTTACTCTTAAAATTTAAATCACTTATATTACATGTGCAATTACAACAGTTGAAAGACATTACACTAATCATACAATATTTAGTTGGTAGGCTACTCCATCCAAAAACTATCAATGAAAAATTGAAAATAATAATTGAAAAAGTTATCTTTCACTTCAGAAAAACCACCTGCTATGTTATTATTATTATTATCATTATTATTATTATTATTATTATTATTATTATTATTATTATTATTATTATTATTATTGCTTGCTAAGCTACAAACGTAGTTGGAAAAGCAAGATGCTTTAAGCCCGAGGGTTCCAACAGGGAATACAGCCCAGTGAGGAAAGGAAATATGGAAAAAATAAACTACGAGAGAAGGGATGATCAATTAATTAAAATATCTTAAGATCAGTAACAACAGTAAAATAAATATTTCTGTATAAATCTCCAAACAACTTAAAAAAAAAAAGAGGAAGAGAAATGAGATAGAATAGTGTGCCTTTTTACTCTAGGCATATGTTACTTATACGTTAAATGCAGTTTGTGCACAAACCTTTCCTTTTCTGGTTATTTATTTTATTTTTACTCATAAACATGTTTTTTTTTTTTTAAACCCGAATATGTGAAACCTATTAAGAATTGTCTAGCATCTGATAAGAAGAAAAATACCAAAACCTATCGAAAAAAATTCTGTAAGCGAAGAGTCCATAGATGACCTGTATTGGCACATAGCACAGTGCCTTAGTGTAAAACTTTCTAGGTGAAATGTAATAATAATAATAATATTTTGATACGGTACTTCTTTATCATTCAAAAATAAATTAGGAAATAACTTTATTGCCCAAACTAATTAGGCACCCAAGCTGAAGAAAACTACTGGGAATGTTACGGAATATTTTTAATTAACTTTATTATTTTTTTTTTTTTTTAATATTAAACACTCATTCCCAGTCGTAAAAACACGTTAGTTATCTAATGATGACTGAACTTTTTGGAAACAATACTAATATACTCGCAGCATCTAACTTTTTCTACGGTAACAAAAACAAGCCCTTTGTTTCTGATATATTTTCTTATTTGAAATTTATTATAAGTTAGATATATAACAAATTTTGCCAACTTTGAGAGGCAAGCTTTATTTTATGTAGACACACATGTTCGTGCACGTAAATTGAGGTAGTTTTGTCATGTAGAAATGAATGAGAAATTAATGAAGTCTTTAGAGGAATGAATGGAGCGAGTAGCAGTAAAGGATGCGTATCTAATTGTAAGCGTCACTAGAGAGCAGGCTCCTTTTTCTTTTGTGTAGGCGTACGATTCAATGTGTGGGGTTGAATTTGGCATTAACTGCATCTTTTTTTTTTCCTCTGGAATCCCCTGGTGTCAGGGGAAAGTGGTAACAGTTTTATATATATATATATATAAATATATATATATATATATATATATATATATACATATATATATATATATATATATATATATATATATATATATATATATATATATATATATATGTATATATACACACACACATATATATATATATATATAAATATATATATAAATATAAACTGTATATGTATATATATATATATATATATATATAAACTGTATATGTATATCTCTGTATACTGTATATGTGTATATATATATATATATAAAACTATATATATATATATTTATATATATAAATATATATAAATATACATATATATATTTATATTTATATATAAATATATATACATATATATATATATATATATATATATATATATATATATATATAAAGCTATATATATATTTATATATATAGATATATTTATAAAAATACATATATATATATATATTTATATTTATATATATAAATATATATACATATATATATATATATATATATATATATATATATATATATAGAGAGAGAGAGAGAGAGAGAGAGAGAGAGAGAGAGAGAGAGAGAGAGAGAGAGAGAGAGAGAGAGAGAGAGAAAACTATGAA
>NC_090738.1:49989754-49997254 GCF_036898095.1 Palaemon carinicauda
CGTATCATTTTAGCAATGAGTCAGATGCTACTGATAACATGAGAATGAAACAACTCCAACCAAGTAGTAATTAACCGAATGAATGATAAAATATTTCATATGTGATGAAACGAAAGAGATAGACAGGTAGGCCTAAGTAAAACGAAAACGAACGAGGTGAAGGTGACCGAGCAGGGTAAGGAAGGATGATGAAGGGAAGATGAAGGGCTTTGGGAGGAAGAGATCAATTTTGGCTCATTTATTGATTCTGAGAAAATTACTTTATTAAGGAGTGGCACCATCGCTCCCAGTGCTCCACTGACTACAATTCTTACGGGGATTTACGGTTATCTCCTCTTACCTTTGTTCTTTTTTCTTATTTTTTTATAATAGCTCTATTCTGACATCAATTGTAAGTACTTGATGTGGTATAAGGCACACATTTGTGTTTGTGTGTGTATATATATATATATATATATATATACATATATATATACATATATATATATATATATATATATATATATATATGTATATATATATATATATATATATATATATATATATATATATACACAAACACACGAAAGTCAAATCATTACTCTCTCTCTCTCTCTCTCTCTCTCTCTCTCTCTCATGCAAACTCACACTACATTGTTTCGGAGAGCCTAAATCGAAAAGTGTTTGGAAACAAGTAAATAAATAAATCCCAGCCTGGAGAGAAAAAAAAGAAGAGAAAAGAAAGCGTATCTCTTCTCAAAGTGCACCTTTCCGTAAATACATAAGCAGGAACAAGCTTAAATAGGATCCAGTATGCTTAGAGAAAATTAATTTTCCAAAGTATAAAGGGGCCGAGTTGCATGTCAGAATATCATAACTGCCGAGTATCCAGAGAAAAAGTGGAATTAATATAGAAGAGAGCATAAATTTGAACGTTGCAAGGGTCATGTACAGTTGGGCTCTGAAATCAACAATCAATGAATGTTTCGGAATAATATTTCTTTATATTAAATCTGTGAAGATTATCAATAACTACATATTATAAGATTATATGAATCTATAGTTAATCTAGACGAAAACGATTGGAGTTTGTCTCCTAAATACCGACTGCTGAATAATGACTGCATTCCATGTGCGTGACTTCTGTTCCAGGAGGTAAAGTCGCCATTACCGTCAGGTGCGCATGCGCAGCTTTGTGAGTTGCATACACATACACACACGTCTACGGATGTATCGTCCACGCTGACGATCGAACCTACAACTGTCTACAGGTAATAGTAGGGCGTAGATTACTGTAACAACAAACAGGCCTTGTTGGAGTGGAGGGAGCTAAAAACGAACATGAATAAATGATATACTACGTCATAAATGTTTCGGTCTGATATAAATTACCGGCTGATATGTTCTTAGCGTAAAGCACAGGCGTACAAATGTGCACATCGACATGCACGCCATAAAACATACACACACGTACACGAATGCAAGCAAGCGCTCAGACTAGTTATTCAAGGGTTTAATTTACGAGCAGAAATTCAATTAACTATCAGAAGTTCCAATTCTGGAATCACCCACTGACATTCAATCTTGATTTGTGTGAGAATTATTCTGGTGTCGATGACCATATTAATTGTGACGCTAGTCTACAGTATTGAATCAATGAATTTGAGTTATATGGCCTTATGTGGTCTTGTCGTCTGTGGCCAAATGGTTTTATGTTTGACAAATCGTCACCTTCATTTCGACTTGTTCTTATTAGGTTGCCCCACCTTGTGTGCGACACGGGCTCTTGCTCTTAACAGTCCGTTTCTTGACGAACATCGAATGGTAGAACAACTGTCACGTGAAATTTAATATACTTATTAAAGTCCCATTTTCGGGTGCAAGCTGAGAGTAGGGCACAGGTTTAGCAAGCCAGAAAATCTTTCCAGAAAAGGCAATAGATCTCAACGTCGACCTGACATTTGCAGAAAAGGTATTTAAGCGAATGGAAAAGAGGTTAGTCGAAGGAGTAGCCTTAACAGCAGCAGTGGGTTTCCCGACTCCTTTGCAAGTCGATGAGCGTGCTTTACATCATCAGCTAATTGACCCCTCGGGGCGATCCTCCTCGTATATTTATTTTGGTGAAAATGTCTGACTTCCGTAGTGAAAATTCTCACCTTGAAATTGGCGCATAATTGCTTACGTCACATGTCGTTGTAACGCCAGGTTACTTCCGTAATCAATCAATTACTGTGCCCTGACGCGCCGGAATGAATATCAGTAGCAGACGGAATATAATGTGACATTTCACTACGGGGTTGATTATTAATTTTTTTTATGCTCTCTCTCTCTCTCTCTCTCTCTCTCTCTCTCTCTCTTACTCATAACGTATTTAGCTGATGTTCTTTTTTGCACTAATGAGACCTGCATTTAGATAAGGGTTAGAATACAGTATGTCTTCAGTTGTCACCTCTATTATCACCATAATTATTTCAAATTTTGTACTTATTATTATTATTATTATTATTATTATTATTATTATTATTATTATTATTATTATTATTATTATTATTATTACTGTAAGGGAACTCATTATATGATATAAGCTAAATATTACCTTGATATATTCTGTATACATTCCGTAAATTCAAAAAATTTACACTTCTGTAAATAACTGGGTTCGGGGAACTGAATATTTGATAGGGCCATTTCCCTTTGGAATTAGGTGCAATTAAAACTGGCCATGTAATCAATGTAATGAATGAAGGCAAATTAATGAGTTTTAATTGCAATTTTGTGAGAAATCAATGTCGAATAGATTACGTCTCTTCTTTTTTTCTTACTCATTATCGCAATTACTTTTTGAGGCTCTTTTATTACATTTTTTTTTTTACCAGCGTTTTTATCGAGCATTTTAATCAGACAAACACCCATGCTGCAGATAAACTGGTTCTCGTGTTTTTTTCTGTGTTCTCTTCTTTTGATGTGGTCTAGGTGAGCTAGAAGATGCATAATTATTTCCATCTGCTTATTCCTCTTGTTGGTGTCTGTCTAATTATTCTTCCATTCACGGAAAATGTCGTTTTCTGTTTTCAGACGTCTGTCTTTGAGATTGATGTGGATTGTTTCGGAGAGTTACATCAAAATAGTCATTGACAGAATTTACAAAGAAAGTTTCGTCTGTGCGTCAGTTGTCAACAGTAGTGAAAAGTCTGTCAGACAAAGGTTGTTTTTTATCACACGCTGGAAATATCTGTCATTGGGTTCAGTGTTGGTATAGTGGATTTTATTAGCACTGATTTATTTGGATTTCGTGTATATGGCTGGCTAACTCAGCGTATGTCCTTCCTTCCTTTATGAAGTTTATGCCTCACTTTTCTATTCCTAAGGAGTATTTGGTCACGCAATACGAGTATTTGCAGTGCACGTGGAGTCGGTGTTTCCCATCACACTCCTCAACGATGGCTCATTAAATATAAATTTAAGGCTTTTATGTCTTCCAACGTGTGTATGCCTAGGAACAAAGAATGTTCATTTCCAGGTTTTTTGGGAGGATGTGATATAGTAATTTGGAAATTGAAAATTTTTACTTCATTCTTCATTTTCTCTTTGCTTTTACTGATTCTTTTAAAATTAATATCTGTTGAGGAAACCATAAAATATGGCATCGTCGAAGGCAGAGCGATATTGATTCCCTTATGTTTTGAGTATGCTAACGATCGTGATGGTGCTAATAAGAGCTCTCCTTCCCTCCCCCCTTCCTCCTCTCCTCCTCCTCCTCCACCTCTTATGTATCTCGCATATTGAGGCAACGGAAGAATCACGACATGCGATGAGACTCCACCATTTTGTGTGCTTCCTTCTCAATCCCGTCTTCCATTTGAAGGAAAGGACTGACGCTCCGTTGTCGCATTTGCCAACATTAGTGTCTAAAGGCAATCAGCCGAGAGAAAAACCAAATTAACGATGAAATTATTCATTTCTCGAAGCGTTTTCCTAATTTCGTTTCTAAGGCTTTCATTACCTTCCCATGCAAGAAACTGAATTCTTGATGAATCAAAATAACCTATGATGAAAAATGAGGCAATGTCAAACATCATGCAAGCAATTATGTTGATTAGGGACATTTGGGTAATAACTTTCAATCACATCCCGGGCCATTTCAGTAATAAGAAACGACAATATCCATTCCTTCAGATAGCGTTTCCTGCCTTTAATCACTGCCAGCCAGCCATGAGACAGGGATTGTGTAATACGGAGGGACAGGGTTGGGAATTGCGGTCCCTATTTTCATTGACGAGAGAGAGAGAGAGAGAGAGAGAGAGAGAGAGAGAGAGAGAGAGAGAAAACTTTCAAAGAATTTTGTAGATATTGTTCTTCTTGAATTCTAGTTTAAGTCAGAAGACCCGGAGGGTTCTCGTTAAATTTTGGATAGGGTTTAGTTGGGCAAGAGGCAGGAGGTGCGTGCGTCGCTTATGCTCAAGAAACCTTTCGCCAAGTTGGTCTGCCCACCACCGGCCCCAAAGACATCATTGCCATGCTTCTCAGTCTATCCCCATGTGCAAAATTACTAGTTCCTTCTTGAAGAAATCGGGGTACTGCACCTTTTGATAAGTCTGTGAGAGCCAATTATCCGTGCTGTGTACAACAATTACTGATAGCTGCAGTATAATCATGAGACGCTTATCTGTCATGCGAACTAGGTTACGACATGCTTGTTACGGAAAGAACGAAAAAGGACTATAATGACTTATTCAATTTAGGAGACGCACACGGAATGTTTTGTCCAGATTGAAAGTGATCCAAAGCTCTTTTTTTGACCATTTTGCTCTCCTCTGGACCTCTTGTCTCATGCCAAACCCATTTTATCTGTTCACTTACTGAAGTAGCTATTGGTCATTTTACTACAGTAATTATTGTGAAAACAATAGTAGCTGATGAGAACTCTCTTTCTATAACATAAAATAACTTTACAGAGCAGGCGTTCATTCCCAGGCCTGTTGCAGTTTTGGTAACCATGCCTAATAAAAGGACAAAACCATGAGCTACTTTGCACACCATCAATGATCCTCTTATTGTATTGGAATAAGGTTGTAAAATTTAGGATAAGATTTCATTACAGTCATGTCGTGATAATTTCCTAAAGAGAATGTGCAATGTTTTGAGGTAATATAATCCTGGTGACCATAAATACAAGAATTTTCTCATTTTTACCTTTTATTTCATGGGTAAAGGTCACATTTCGAAGAGTTATAAACAGAAACTCTCTCTCTCTCTCTCTCTCTCTCTCTCTCTCTCTCTCTCTCTCTCTCTCTCATATTAGGATCAAAGTAGATCCCAGGGGTTCTTATGGCCCATGTTACCTAAATAGTTAATTATACCAAAAGAGTTATTGACCTCTTCCATTATATTTCTTTTTCCTTCCTGGTTCAAATTATTTCCTACTCTCCTGAGTGAATATTACTAACCCTTCCATGGCATTCGTAATACATCATGTACGAATCGCGTTTCATTTTCAATTTGTCGAGGAAGTTGACTTTATCCAAAAAATATAATTCGATAATTTTTTTGATAATTGACATTCAATAAAGAAAAATTAGTGGGTGTGGTGTGTAAAAGTGAATAAATGGTTTAGGATTATTGTTTTATTTTCAATATTTTCTGACATAAACAAAAAAAAATCTTTCCTGTCCTTGAAACGGCTTGCTGATGCCAAAACTGAAACTAATCGGTCAATCAATCCTGAAACCGTTTAGCCAAGTCATCTGGACTGTTAAGCCCTATATAAACCTTTTTTTTTTTTTTTTTTTTTTGTGGGGGAATGTTAGTTTCTGTCGTGCCTTTGTCATTGCTAACTTCCATATTCTGACGAATTAATGAGAATACTCTTTTAAAGGTTTAAAGGCCACTGATGAATGACAGGGGCAAGGGAGAGTGACATTGCTCTAGCAAATAGGACAATGCCCTAGAGACTGACCTTTCCACATAAGTGGTCAAGCCCATCTCCATTCAAGCTATGACCAGGGAGGGCCAGGCGATAGTTGCTGATAACTCCGCTGGTAGACCTATAAGCACCTCCAAACCCGCCAACAGTAACTCACAAGGATGGTGAGTTTGAGCGGGACTCGAACCCTAGTCTGGCGATGAGCAGTTATCAAATAGGCCACCACGTTATTTCATATTTATCTTTTTTTGATAAATAGGAAAAATGTAAATAGGGCCATTCTTTTCGGATCAGGCTTATTCATCAACTGTGCGCTTTTCCCCTTACGATTCGGTATAACATAATAAAGTATACCGATTTTTTTTCTTTCTTTTTTTTACCACCTACTTATTCAAATAGAGGTCCAATTTTTAAAAGCCAGATTTTCATAACAAACATCCAAACATTATATTATGAGAATGGCTGTGGGTGGCAAGATTTGAGTACTGCAGTATTTTCTCATGATTCTATTTTTTATTTTTCATAAATTTTATGTTTAAGCTGCTACTTTTGTTCTGTATCTAATTATGACCATTGGAAAAATGCCTTCATTCTTTTATTATGAGAATATATTTTTACGAAAAAATATTATCTTTATTACCTTCGTTATATTTACAACACTGATAAAACCCTATTGTTATTAATTGAAAATCTTCTTCATTCTTTTATTATCAGAATATATATATATATATATATATATATACATATATATACATATATATATATATATATATATATACATATATATATATATATATATATAGAAAGTTTTTTCTACTATCTTTTTTATATATATAACAGTGATAATGCACTAACATATCACATATATGGAATACAGTTTTCTAGTAATATAATGGATGATAAAGTCTGTGTTAAAAGTTATCATCGCATAAAATGATTGACAGTCGGTCAAAATAATAGCCACTTGCGTCAATGAGGATTTCCTAATAGTTTTTGTACTTTCTTTTTTTATATCACTTTGAGTAGCCTACAGGTACTTCATTTTCTGTAGTGGTAAAAGATTGAATTTTACTGAATTTGATATTTTTGGTTATCGAATGCTTTTTCACGGTATGAAAAAAGTCTTGCTCACAAATATAAATAATATATATATATATATATCTATAATATATATATATCTATAATATATATATATATATATATATATATAATATATATATATATATATATACACCGTACACACGAACGCATACACAGAGGCTAATATACACACACACATATATATATATATATATATATATATATGTGTGTGTGTGTGTGTGCGTACTGTAAAAACTATATTTATTACCATGAAATACTAATCATTAAAAACCAGAAACATGGATGACGCTGCAAATTTTTGCAAGGATTACGGATGTCAAAGACATCATTGAAAAGTAGATATGATCATTTAGGAAGGCGAATGAAATGGAAATCCTAGCTGACCAACACATTCGCCCACGAAGTGACACGCGATTTGCTGTAAATTCGTGTAGGTAGAGGCGATGGAGTTATCATCATGCGTAAGAGACAGGAAACGGGAAGGGGCGATGGAAAAT
>NC_090738.1:50002254-50014754 GCF_036898095.1 Palaemon carinicauda
CATACAAACATACGTACATATACATCAGAATCAAACCTCGTTCAAGTTATCAGCCGGTTGAAATTCTGTGAAAATATTATGATGTTGAATAGGAAATACTAAGTACTGACCTCACCACCATCTGAGTCCGTGAAATCCTAAACAAAACAAAAAACAAGTAAATAAAAAGAAAGGAGAAAACGTATCTTGGCTATCTTCTTGGGTCTGTGGTGAGGGAGTTAGAACCGGTGTAATTAACGAGGATAACAAGGCCGATGGTTGGATGTAATTCGCACCCACACCTCCGAATCAATTACAGGTGAGGCCCAGCAAATAACATAGCGCCAGCCACTAATTCCGGGTTGCCAGAGAAAGACAGAAGATGCCCAATTCTGATGTACGGCTTGAAATGAGGTCTTAATTTCTGAGCTTAACTGTATGATACTACGGGCGGCGAACAAGATGTACTGAGAAAACGATTCTTACAATAATTTTTCAACAGAAAATCAACTGATAAATTGTTAAGTAGGCTTATTTCGTGGCAATACTCCAGGGTTGCCATCACGTAATGGCGTAGGATGTTTCTCGGATGATATATGGACAGTAATAAGAACCTAATTCGTCTTAGGACCAGATAATTGAATGGCCGACGCAAGAGAATGATCTAATGAAATAATGGTGTACTCGGGCCATAATTTCATTGCTCAGCAAGGCTAAATTGTGCCCAGGGACACAGACTTTGTCGCCATTTACCGGAAACCATCAAAGACTAGGAGTTAAATATGAGGAAAATTTACCACCTACTGAACAAAACAACTCCTCCTTTTCGGACCAATAAGTCTTCGTTACTTCGTCTTGTGAGTTTTTTTCCCCTTTAGAGAATCTGTTCATAAAGATTATAGATGAATTTGATTACTTACATACAAAATAATGGATATCTTGGATAAAATTTCTTTGCCTAAGAAACGTCAAATTTTATTCAATGGACCTTAATTTAGGTTAAAGCAAAATCCTGAAAACATTCATTATTTTAACATGAACTGCTATTTATGTGAGTTATATACATTCGCTATAAATATTTCAAGTTGTAAATGATAAAGTGAATAGGATTATAATCATTCTTTTTATTACTATTTCTCTGGACAATATTCAAAACCTACCAATGAGTCACTAATCCTCCATTATAAAAGAACCCTGACGAACTCTGAACCTCCTAAGAGAATCCTTAAGGATGTCACCTAACATTCCTTCACGGCGAATTATAAATTTACTTTAAACTGCCGAAGATTTTTTTTTTTTTTTTTTTTTTTTTTTTTAATTTGACCACTGACACCTTTAGGAAATAATTCATTACGATTGCCACTACCTGTTGCTGGTTTGTACATTTGAGATTGCTTCATCACCGAAAATCATCTGCTGACTGCTAAGACCTGATCCTTAAAGAGAATTTGATCTTTTTCTTTTTTACTTATTTTCTTAAAAAGTACACCAGCAACTCATACCTCGGTAACCATATGGTTGCCTGACTCAAGTAAGTGATCATTATATCTGAAATATATTAACTTCACGCTGTGGTTTCCTCTCTCTCTCTCTCTCTCTCTCTCTCTCTCTCTCTCTCTCTCTCTCTCTCTCTCTCGAGATCAGATAAGTTAAATAAGGCTTGGATTAGGTAGTACCTGTGTGGGTGACCGGCAGAGAATTGTTAGATTTAGTTTGTAAGAAGGTAAAAAGAAATTAAGTTCCTAAAAGAAATGTGAAATTGAAATTACTTTCAATGTTGAACAAGCAGAACGTCTTTAAAATGCACACAGCCTCTTTACGGAGCAAAACTTTTTGGAAATGAAAATTAGTTACAATAACTATTATTCCTTCTTTTCTTACAACAGAAATCCGTTGTTATCTCAGCTCTGGTGTAAAAGAATTTGAATCCCCCCCCCCCTCCTCTCTCTCTCTCTCTCTCTCTCTCTCTCTCTCTCTCTCTCTCTCTCTCTCTCTCTCTCTCTCTCTCAACAGATCTGTACTTCTGTTCATCAAGAAATGGAGTGTAATTCTAAGCTTGATGTTCCATATAAGTTTACTAACATTGAATCGTGGACTGTAACAGATAGTGTCTCCAGAGAAAAAAGCTTTGCCCAAGTATCACTACCACATTCACTCAATAAGTCCTGAATCGTGTAGGAACTCTCTATATAGATATTTTCCAAACCAAGAGACACTTCATACATCTACACTTAAGGCTCACTAGTAATTCAGCGAACCAACTTATACACATTGTACATCTTCCCTCTGTCTTGCACACCTTCTCTGATGATTTCTGGACTTTAAAGTCCTTCTTTTCCAATACTTTAGTCACACTTTCAACCCAACAGTTTCTAGATTTTTATATCTCCCGAGGAACGTTTCCAGATGATAAACTATTCACTATCTTATCTCTCTTCCACTTGCTTTAAAGTTTTTATAGTTTATATATGAGAGATTTATTTTAATGTTACCGTTCTTAAATATTGTAATTATTCATTACTTCTCTTTTAGTTTATTTACTTCATTGTTTCCTTTCCTCCCTGGGCTATTTTCCCCGTTGGAGCCCTTGGGCTTATAGCAACCTGCTTTTCCAATTAGGACTGTAGCTTAGCAAGTAATAATAATGAGAGTAATATCTCATTACCCATCTTTCTTTCCGCCTAGCAAAACCATCTTCTCTCAACCAAACCTCTTTAGCACTTCTGCAGATCTCACCTTTCTCGCCCTTTCAAATTTTATTACACCGTAATCCTCCACAAGATAGCGTTCATTGTCAAGTAGACCATGATACTTATTTGTCTTCGTGTAATTATTTGAACCAGTGTTACAATGAACAGATTTGGCATTAATATGACTAAAACTTCAAACGATCGCTCAGTAATGTGTAGATTTGGCTAGTGCACAGTACCAACATAGCTGTTCATGATTCATAACGGCAACATAATGGAAAGTTTCACAATGAATGGGTGAAAGAAACTACTTGAACGCCCTCATATACAAACATGCATATACACACACACACACACACACACATATATATATATATATATATATATATATATATACATACATGTGTAAAAGTATTAGGTTGGTATGTGATTTACATAATTGTTTGCCATTATCTAGGCAAAATGTTCCCATCCGTTTAGAAAGCTCCTATCACCGTTTGGAACTAAAAGATTATTTGTTTACATTTTCTCCGCTGATTTGAACCCAGTTGGCATTACAGAGAGTAAAGGGGTTACAGTTCCCACCAAAAATACAAGTCATGCCACCATATACTTTTCATTCGAACTTAGAATTCATAATTTCGAGTGAGCGTGGTATATGATAAACTTAATTTTCTTTTGTAGTATGATAACAGACCTGTCTCAAATGTCAATCTCCTTTGCCTCTGCCATTATTGTATATTCAGATATCAGTGGGAGTTTTGGAATCTATATCTAAACAAATATACATATAATTATAGGTGTTTGAATGCATTGGTGTATACCATATTACATATACTTTATAACCATCTGTAAATATAGGCAGCAAATAGCTGACTGATTTTTTATTCACAATACCTTGAGAGTCAGCATTAATAAAATAAGTCTTCTATAATATTTGAATATTTGTAATGTCATCTGTGAAATATTTATCAGACTGTCACACTCACACACACACACACACACATATATATATATATATATATATATGTATATATATATGTATATATATATGTATATATATATGTATATATATATATATTTATATCAATAGTGTATATTTATTGTATATATTTATATTATAGATACAAGACATAGACCTATGCAGTAAAATATATAGTCATACATTTACAAATATTCTGTATATATATATGTATATATATATATATATATATATATATATATATATATATATATATATATATATATATATACACTGTTGAAAATACATATGCGAAATATGTATTTTTTAACAGTTATAAACATACATGCATATTCAATTTATTAACAAATTAGGTTTATCCAAGCCGCAAGAGGGAGACAAATTGCTAATTATGCTGCCTTTAATAAAAACGTGTTGACAGAGAAGTTATAAAGTCATGCGGAAAAAAGGAGCTACGAGCTGGATTAAACCGAAATGGGCTTTGGCAAGATAAGTATGGATTATTTTCACTATTTCCGATATGATAATCCCATAAATCGCAAAGTATAAATAAAGATGTCTAATGCCCACTTTTTTCATGACAAACATTTTATGGTTTTATTTAATATACTAGCAAATAAGACCCGTATTTCTTGCGACCTCCGAGTTATAAAAAAGGCCAATAAGAACAGTGAAATCTTACACGTACCTGAAGGTAAAAAATGTGAGCGGACATCCGGCATTTTTCTTTTCATTTTTTTTCCCAATGTAGAAGCCCCTCATAATTGCTAGCAATTATTTGTTTCTTTTATGTCGGTCAAAAACATTAAGGGCAAACTGGAGACCTGTTCATTTCCATTCCACGTCAGATTCAAAGATAATGAGATTCTGCTTATGTTCTCGTGTAATGTCTCCACATTTTAAATTTCAATCTTCTGTTTACTATTTTCTCTCTCTCTCTCTCTCTCTCTCTCTCTCTCTCTCTCTCTCTCTCTCTCGTTTGCGAATGCACCATTCAACCGGGAACTTACTTGAAAGCAGAAGTCCTTTGTTTTATTTGTAATTCTCGCGAGAGTAACGAACCCGAAAAACGATAAAAAATACAAAATGGTTTGGAGCTGATTCATCGAAGTGCAAGGATGGAAATTTTTTTGAAAAATTATACAACAGAACATAAAGAAGAATGAATGTTATGGATGGGATGGAGGCAGATGGAGAACAGAGAGGAGGGTGACTGATAAAATATGGGGAAGGGGCGGGGAACGATAGAAATGAATAAGGAAAATGGAGGGGACGCCTAAAATGGTACAGAAAAACCTGAGGGTGAAAAGGGGAACGCGATAACTAAATATGTAGATAAATAACAAGAAAGTTTTTTATTGAATATGATACACATGAGAGAGAGAGAGAGAGAGAGAGAGAGAGAGAGAGAGAGAGAGAGATTAATGGTATAAAGCAAACACTAGCAGAGTCCAAAGAGAGAGAGAGGCAATTCTTTTCCTTTTTTTTTGGAAAGGAGTTTTAAAATCATAGGATATATACGAGCGAAAAATGATAACAAGCCAACCAGTATCCACGGTCCACTGATTGCGAAAATCAAAACCATAACAACCAAATGGAGGCGCTCCAGGGAAAACGGAAAGGGGGGGGGGGGGTTGACTAAAAGAAGGGTGGGCAAGAGAGAACACTCTTAGGGGGTAGGGTGTTGGTAGGGAGCGCCATATTGGGTTGAGGCGGGAGGGAAAGAATAAAAAGGGGCAAAAAAGGCCACTGGTTACGGGGGTCGACTTTTGGCTCGACACTTAAAAATGGCGCCAAATCACATCCAGTGGTCGAAGTCAATAGCCTTTGTTAGACTCAAAATTTAGGCTTCTGCTTCATTTGAGTTATGAGGCTCTGTGCGCACACGCCTGTATGAGAGTGTACAGTACAAAGGTCTACAGACTCTACAATATGTTATCTTCTCGCAAATTTTGAAATGAATTGATGAGAGGAACAGTGTTGTAACAACTTGAATTTGTTGTCATTCTTAGATTTGTGTGTTAGATTTATCATTATCATGAATTTAATGACTGATTTATTTTCTCATATTGGAAATGTTTTACACATTAGACCCTGGAAGTTGAGTTGGACAAAATTTGAATTCACTGTAGGCCTACTGATTGAAAATGGAGAGTTACATCTAAGTTGCATCATAAATCAAAAACGTATATGAAATAAAGTCAGATAAACTCAAATTAGCTATTTATAAGGATTAGCGTACCCTGTGATATACTGTGTGCATTCGTGTAGCAAAGCTACTTTTCAAATGACCTTTAATAACCTTTAAATCTATAAATTTAAATCTAATATATTATTGTTGGTCACAAACTTAGTTACCTTGACAAAGGAAAGAAAGATAACAAAGTGAAATTACATTTGTGTTTCCCCTTCTTCTTCTTTTAGCCATAACTAAAAGTCTTTCGGCTAAATGTTTTTTAGTGTTCAGTCATATTCCTCACTATGATGCTGTAGGCTACTGAGTTCGCCTTCCACAGAGGCAGCGCCGACTTGACTCAAAGGCTTGTCCTTTTCTTGCCAAATACTCATACTCGAAGAAAAGGTTGAGCGATATGAAAATAAAATTAAATGTTTTTGTGCCAAGTACAAATAAGTCGAAATGAACAAATTAATATTATTGATAATTTGAACGGGAAGTGCATAAATAAAACAGGATTTTGAGAGCGTCGTTGGAAAATAAGATGGTAATGAAAAACAAAGCAGAAATTCAGGAATTTAGAATTGTGCATTTTCAATATTTCAAAATATTTTTCTACTCAATAGTCTAATGATTTCCGTGGAATTATCGACGGTTGGTTCTTTCTGGGAACGTAAACCCTTACTGCAAAGAAGGTCTCTCATAAAATAGTGCTGAGAACTCCAGCAAATGTCTCATCATTTTAAAGCAATAGTCTTTTTTACAGAAGTAAAGTCCTCTTAACTAATTGAAGGTTGATTGGAAAGAGGCTTAAAAGGTAGAATACTCAAAATCCTTGAGCATAGCATTATTTTCGCAGGAATTTCCAAATGACCCTTGTGTCAATTTTGCATAAAGGCCGAAGCAGATTAGAGTGGTCGAGGTACTAAGTATGAGATCTCCCAAGCGGAAGGCGATATTATCAGTCCCAATTCCACCGATTAATGCCTCTCCTCCTCCTCCTCCTTCTCCGTAAGCTTACATCGTTTCCTCCCCTCCATTACCTCGCCCACACTCCATCAACCCCGTCCCCTTCATTCCCCCAATCCCGCAACTCTAACCCCTCGGAACTTCCGAAAACCCACCGTCATAATTATTACGCTCTATGAAAAAGTATTGCTTATGATGATGATGAAAAAGTACGTTTGATATCGGGCTGCAACTCTCATTCTACCTCTTTGAGTTTTGTCAGGTCGTAAGAAGTCTATTTCGTCCATCATGAATGCCTACTTTCTTCTACATTTCAAATGTGCGCTCGCATATTGCGCGTGTGCGCCCAGGCGTAAGCGTGTTTCTTTCATGGATTTGTTTGTTAGCGTGCAGCAGGTTGAAGAGTCCGAGGAAATCCTAGAACTTGATGTTCGATCTTCTAATTAAAGAGGAATTACGAGTCAGGCCAAATCGATGGGGGAGAAATGCGAGAAATAGATTAAAAGAAAAGATAATTACAGAAAAAGGGTTGGAGTAGCATAGCTCAGATTAATTATAATGACTTCATTTAGGGAAGGTCGGAAACGTTAATTTCAAATTATACCTTTATCCATTATAGGCATTCATCTTAATTATTTTACAAATTCTGCATTAATTAAAACGGGAAAGTTTTTCCGAGTCATTTCGGTGGGTGATTAAAGAACTGTTCTCCTTTTATTATTTTAATATTTCTCTCTATTAATCACGCGAGGAAATGACTCCGGAATTTTGTTTATAGTTTCTGCCCCATAAAATCATCGTTGTTAATAGTTTATGCTTTAACGGATTACCTTTTCGGGTTTCAGCCAACATTTTTGCTTTTAGAACTGAGGCCTTTACTACCACGCGTCGTCGGGATGAAAAATCATAAAAAAAAAAAAAAAAAATTACGAAATTACAATGTTTTTCTGGGATCCTGTTTGGAAATTGAAAATATCATGAAATATTTATGTTCATTTTTCTTGTTTTCTTAATGGGTGTATATGTGAATATGTGTAGATTTACTTTTATTTCCTTTTAGAGCTTTGCGTACTTCCACATGACTTGGTGTTGTCGTGCGTGGAGTCAGCTTCTTAATTTAATTATAAATAAGTTGCGTCGTCTAGATCAATAGTAGCCAGAGAGAGAAAGAGAGAAGTATAAGTTTATAAATCTATTGAGAGACAAACCAATTAGTTTAATAAAGGATCCATGTAGAGATAAATGCCGCCCCATATTACTTTCTTTACGATTCCTTGAAACACATTTTGCCAATGACACGAGATGGCGCAAATTCCAAGAACCGAGTTGGTCTTCGTAAGCCTTGGGACATGATATTACAAAACTAAAGAAATGAGTTTCCGTATTCAATGATAATAATATTTCTGACAAGATTCCCTTACCTGTTCTTGTATATGATATATTATATATATATATATATATTGTATATGTGTATGAATTTATGAATATATATATATAGTGTATATATATAAATAAATATATATATATATATATATATATATATATATATATATATATATAGTATATATACATATATATATACATATATATATAAATATAAATATATATATATATATATATATATATATATATATATATATATATATATATATATATATATATATACACACACATTAGTATGTGCCACCCGTCAAAAATGAGGGCTAAATATCTAGGTAGTTGTAGACACACCCACCCCCTTCTAACCAGGGTATGATTACTCTCCTTAAGCGAGACACTAGCTCTTTATTACATAGGGAGGATATCTCTCTCTCTCTCTCTCTCTCTCTCTCTCTCTCTCTCTCTCTCTCTCTCTCTCTCTCTCTGTATATATATATGTATATATATATATATATATATATATATATATATATATATATATATATATATATATACACACGGTATATATACATATATATATATATATATATATATATATATATATATATATATATATATATATATATATATATATATTTATATATATATATATATATATATATATATATATATATATATTGTACATATTATAAAATTTTCCTCGCACTCGCCAAGAGAGATTATTTCACCAAACGTTCAGCTGGGCTGCACAAGGCACTAGAAGAGTTGGAAGGTCCAAGCCTACATGTTGGAGGACTATGAAGCGCGAAATAGGAGATGATGAATGGAGAAGTATTGAATTAAAAGCTCAAGATAGAGACAACTGGCGAAATCTAACCGAGGCCCTTTGCGTCAATAGGCGTAGGAGGTGATGATGATGATTATATATATACACACACACACACACACACATATATATATATATATATATATATATATATATATATATATATATATATATATATATATATATGATTAATATATACATACATATATATAATATGTATACATACTGGGTGAATGAAATAGGGTTATAAGTAAGGGAAGCAGCAAATTACAACCAATCGGATTTTTTTTTTTAGTTACTTGATGTGATTCCACCGAAAGACTGTGAAGTACAAGTAGGCTGAGTAGTAATATGAAAATTGAAGATTCATGATTCCAGTCGATTTTATCAGTATTGACGAGAGCTGTGCCATTTTCATTCTAAGGGAGAAATGGAAAGTGTAAAACACTGGTTAATTATACAATACTGCATTTTATATACCCTGACACTGATCAATATCTATATTGTTTGAGAGCACCTTCAACTTTAACTTTCTGCAGTATCTCCCCTATATAATAAAAAGCAAGTGTCTGGCTATATACACAGAGAGTAGTCATACTCTGATGTGGTTAGGTGGGTGAGTTTGTGTATATATTTATCTAACTATCTAACTGTCGTTTTGACAGCCGCGTACGCAATATTAGAACGTTCTGAGTTCACTGACTATTACTTCCGTAAGAGAATTGAATGTATGTGACTTGGCCTGGCAGGTTTTTCAAGTTTTTTATCATTAATCGTTGTGTATGTTTCATTTCTATGGATAAAGATATTTCACAAGACCAATGTTGTTTATTCTTGAATTAAATTATCTAACATTTCATTTCAATTATTTTGTTTACATATTCTGTCTTCAAATCAACATAAAAGAAGAGTAGATTTATTTTCTATTTACAATTTATTGACCATCATAGCTTCCAAAAGAACTAGATTACAATTCTTTTTTTTATTACAGTTAAAATACTTCTCGACTTCCTTTTACATATCAACCTGTAAATAAGTATATGGTATCCCCAAGTGGTAATAACATTTCCCTTGTACAACGATAAAAATAATAACAATATTAATTGTCATTTGTGTCGTAATGGGTCTCCATAAACTCTAAAGACCTAAGTGTCGTCTGAGTGTCCTCACAGAAGGGGTCCTTCCCCTAGTTAGTCCATGTCTCTAACAACCCATGGTTACTGCATTTGTTTACTTATTGTTCGGGCATTTAAAAGTGTGTTATTACTTACAAGGATACGTTTTGCAGGAAGCAATGAATTACATTTTGTGCACGTTAAGCAATATAATGGTATGGCAGTATTTCAATAAACACCATGCTGTTTGGATCAAGACTGTACTACTAGCTTTGACACTTGAATATTGTTACTGCGTTCCTCTTTCTTATGTGACGTCTGCAAATATTTAATCTTTTTCGAGGTTTGGCTCACTATAGGGAAAACAAATATGAGGTAAAAGCTGTCCATTTGTAAAAGAAGGGAAGTTAAAATACATACATCACCAAGTCGAAAGGAACAGAAGAATAACCCTTCTCTCTAATATTCTCTTTCTCTTCACCCCTTTCGTTCCTAACCTTTTTATTTCCGCGTATATCAGCCCTTCCTTCACTATCCTTCCCATCCCCTTGGCAAACTGTCAGCGAACAAGCGATAATGCCATAGCTTCATAATTTATTGCCAACCCAAATTACACGTAGCTTCAACTTTATAACAGCTGGTATAACAACGTCCGGAATGCAAGTCGGGGGAATTTCTGAATTTTCTCTCGATGCATCAAGGATATATCGCCTAATCATCGTCATCTCTCCGTTGATTGTTATCGTCTATTGCGATAATCGCCAGTGCACAAGAGGTAATTCCAGGTTGGCCATCGGTAAAATGAACGAAAAATGACAAAGGTGGGAATTGTATGGAGGAATTGATATAAATAATCAGGCAGAAGTCGTCCTGAATTGTTTTTGTTTTTTCTATTTTGGTTGTGTTCTTGCTATTGTTGGTGTAGTTGTTGTGGTTCCTTAAAAGACTACTGAGTTGGATTCCCCCTGTCGTGATCCATTGGCTTGTTGATGACATCCGCAAAAGAAGAAGAAGAGGAAGTCTCACAATCATTGTTGATATTCGCTTCATAAATCCCTCATGTCAATAAGTAATTCTATATCTTTAGCTAAGATGTTTCCCAGATATATATATCCTTGAAAGAAATGATTATCAATCTCGATAAATATCATAAGAGCGGCTATGACTTTTGTATCAGAATTTTGCATATAACTGGGAAACTCCAGTTCTCCATTTTGTTGACTCACTCGAGCTATTTTCCCTTTACCTATTTTTCTTTCTTCCCTTTATTTATCGGTGATATATTTCATACGATCGATGTGGGGAATATATGTTGTTTATGTGTAATCGATAAAGTTTTCTGTTGAAGTTATTTACTGAAATTGAATGACGAATCTTCATCATCAGTGACTCGTCTTCATTTACCTTCCAGCAGGTTTTGAAGAACACTATTTCAACCAAGTATGCACGAAATATATTGCAGTTATTTGTTATCGATAAGTTCATACCGTGTTTTGTTTACATCAATATTTTATTTTATGAACACACCGTTTTATGACGGGTGTTTAACGAATTCTATTTATATATTTTTAAGCCTTTCGATAAAATTTAAATGTATTTTTAGCAGAATATTTTATGGGGATAATTGTCAGTTAAAAAACTGCGCAAGTGAAACAAAATCTTGTTTATGAACTCGTAATATTTATTGAATTCGACGACCATAACTGAAAATCAATCTTGAGAAGAGTAATTCGAGCTTTGTCAAAGAATTAATAATAGTTTCCTCGGAAATAAGTTTAAGTTAGCGCCTAGTGAGCATTATTACTGCTGCTTTAGTTGCTTGAAGAATGAAGAATAGTTATGATCGTGGCGGCAGCAACTCTTTTCAAATCACCCGAAATATCAGTCTAGACGCGATTTAAGGAGGAAATCTATTGGCCGACTGGATTACAACGATCGAGGCCCCTAATAAAAAAGCAACACAACGACACAAAACCTTCCAGCAAAGACCGAGTCTAATCCGATTCCTCAAATAACAAACGCCGACAATATCAACAATTCATGCGCGCCGGTGATTTGGCCGGGTAATTGAAAAGCAAAAGTAGGGTAAATCCAATAATCAACACCAACTGAATCTTCAGAGAGAGAGAGAGAGAGAGAGAGAGAGAGAGAGAGAGAGAGAGAGAGAGAGAGAGAGAGAGAGAATTCTAATTCATGAACACCTCGAGTCCTTTTGAACATTATTACATTATCACGCCTTATCCAAAACTCGCACATCCGGAGACTTGTTACCTTCATATCACAGCACATTAGAATGTGACTCATGCTGCACATTGCATCGATACTGGAGAGGCACATTTATGGATTTCCTCATCCGCGGTTTCCTCCGGGATAAAATGGAGGA
>NC_090738.1:50017254-50024754 GCF_036898095.1 Palaemon carinicauda
CCCCCTAGAGAATTATTTCTCTTTGCTATTGGTAATTCTATGATTTAAGAACCATAAAGACCTCCTTATCCCACAAAATTATTCTTTGGCATAATCTATTTAAGAATACATTATCTGATAAACTTCTATCACATTAATATGATTTGTAAATGATCTCTAATCCGAAGAGTGTATGATCTATTTGCATAAAAATACTTAACATTGCCTGTCCATATACGAATATCGGATATGAAACCCTGACAACATTTTGGAGTTTGTTTCATTATAATTTTTCAAAAATTTTTCCATTCTTCATAATCGTTTACTTCGTTAATTTATTGGCACCATGTGTTTGCTGTTACTTATAATGTACAAGGGAATATACATCACTTATACAAAATATATTAGTGGCGATCTTATATTGTCTTGTTTTGAAATATTTGTCATTGCTTAGAATATTGTAAAATATGGAAATGATTAAATTCCAAAAAAGGTCAATGCAAAAATGATAAAATTCCTACTAATGTACTATAAGAGTGATCATTTAAAAAAAAAAAAAATCTGTGAATAGTGGGCGGAGTTCATAGATTCTTAATACTTTTGTTTCAATATGAAGTACAGTTTAGTGTCTCTTTTTGTCTATCCCCTACTGAGCACTGGAAGGTTCAAATTTCAATACTCGTAGGGGAACAGGACGTCTGCCGCTTCCTTCTAAGATGAGTTCTTTATATTCTTTCTTCTTTTGGTATCACCATTAAACCACCGCCTCATCCAGCGCGTGAATTGGTAAATGAGGAAATGCAGATAATCTTATGTAACAGTGAGGCTTTTAGTGTATTTATATTACTGGCCAAACGGAATTATGGTCGATAAAAAAAGCACCTTAGATAATCTCTTTCAATGTGTTGGCAGGTTTCATGAGATACTATATATGGAACATGCACACTTACCTGTGCGAATGCCAGTCAAAATGGGAATATCAGTCAAGAACGAATGTGCTCTTTTATAAAAAAAAGACAGATGCTGAAGACAAACACCGTGATGGATTATTTCTGTTTTTGTTCTCACTTATTACTATTTCTACATTTCAAAATATTTGTTTTTCTTTCGTCATAAAAAATATTGTTTACTCTAATGCCAATACCTTTCATGTAATCTTAATGCCTTGCCAATAACATGAAAAGTCTTTAAAAAGTCTGAAATATAAGCAGTTTCAACTATCATTGAAGGAAATACCATAGCATATCTTAATGCTATGAAATGTTGAGTTTTGAGGACTAACTAAATTTGTTCTTCATTCTTATTTACCAGGAGACAAATCCTTGCCAACTTGAACTACGATTTAATAGGTTTCCTGGAACGGGTCCCAGAACATACACTTATTTTAGATCATGATCAGATCTTTATCTGATTATAAAAACTGAGAAATGGCCCCAAGGTAAAAAAAGATATTTTTTTATTAAAATGAGGAATTGCCTTATTGCAAATTGAGGTCTGATCGTTTGGGATACAAGTAGTCACTTATTAATTACCGGATCCCCCTTAGGAAAGCAAATGCTTACAGTATTGCAGAAGTTTTTTCCTGGTTCATTTAAATTTTGTTTCACACGGTTGGTTGTTTAATCTTTTGGAAATATTGTCGTTGAGTGCAGGGTGACTAATCAGTTTCCTAATTGTTTTAACTAGTATCGAGTAAAAATAAATAAATATTCTTGGCTAAATATGCTGAAACTGAAAATTCCTTTCGAGGAAATTCTGAGTTTAGCGAAACATACTTCTTCTGTAAGTCCTATTATTGTCTTGTGTCATTCTTGGGTGAAGGTATAGCATTAGCGATGGTCAAAATTGGACTAAAATTAAAATCGTGATATGTTTTTATTTCATTATTAATACTGAATTTGAAAAAAAAAATGTAAATGTCCCCTTTTGCTGTTATTATGCATTATGAAAATCTAAGAATGGTTGCAAGCTCTAAGATAAACACTGAAACTCATGTAGGAACCATTCCAGAAACATGACGTCAGAAATGCTGAGTTCAAATACATCAGAAATGATAAGTGCAATGGTGCAAAAAGTGATAAGGTGATAGTAAGACTAAGATCTGTAAAATTTACAGGGAAATAAGTCGGAAGTGGCTCTGTGCCATTATATGAAAGTGATGATATTGTAACTACATTAAGTAACAAATAAATGTTTTCTGTTTGCAGTTATGAAAATTTCTATTTTTGTATGCCATCTTATTAACTGGGAATCTAAACTACTCCATTATAGCTTGCCAATAGGTATTTATGTTTTGTTTAATTTTCTCAAGAGGAAGATTGCAAGATTCTATGTTCACTAGTTAATAAAGTTATAGTAATGAAGCCAAATATCAGAGAAAAGGGACAAAATTATTCCTACGTTTATGATGTAAGATATCCATTTAATATTTCAATGTACAGATATAAATTCTTCTGTGCCCTAAACTGGTACGTTAGAAGTATTTCATGGCACATGTCAGGCAGTTCCTAGGCAGGGAGAGATAATACACATGAAAACATGCCTTCATGAAAACACTCTTCATAGATTTGTGATTATCAGTTTTGTAAGAAGCGCACCACATTAAGAAATCGTATGAAGCCGAGGTTGAATAAATTTAAATCATGAAAACTTTATCCAGCCTCGTCGAAGAGAAAAATCTAAATATATTGTTCTTGTTAATGTCAACATTACTATGGATTAGCTTTGGTGTCTTCGCTGTTTTAGTTCTCTCGATTTTCAGGCCACGCCATTGGACAGATATATTGACAGATATATATATATATATATATATATATATATATATATATATATATATGTGTGTGTGTGTGTGTGTGTGTGTGTGTGTGTTTTGCTTTTTGTACCCTTACCACAACACCTCGTTACTGTTTGTTTATACCTGTCATTAACTCCATTCTCTGTGAATGGTGAATTTATCATTGTGAAACTTCCTTTTCAAGGTCTATGTATTCTATTCCGTAATAAACTCCTTAGGCTACGATCAGGATGAGGCTTTATTGCTTAACAATGTTTCATATTATCTGGAAACGTTGCCTCTACTGAATTTTATTATTTTTATAGCGTGAGGCGTCATCTACACGTCTCTATTTGCATTAGTTTGTGTTATGGCTCAGAATATAATAAGAGGGTTTTTGATCCTGTAGCTCTGCGGTTTTTGTTTGTTTGCACATAAATAGTTTGATACTGTGTTTATTTAACTGTCATATTAACGTCTTGTGTTATGCATAATGGGGAGAGAGAGAGAGAGAGAGAGAGAGAGAGAGAGAGAGAGAGAGAGAGAGAGAGAGAGAGAGAGAGAGAGAGAATTATGTGATGTGATATTTTGCTTATTTAAACGAATAATAAATGTTTTCATTTATTTAATTTAGCAAATCACAATCTTAACTTGTTTGTTTGAACTATTTCTTATACAAATAAGATTCGTATATTTACCACTAATATAAATAGGTTAGGTTAAAATACATAGTATTTAGAATGGCTTGGGCACGGAATATCTCTCTACCTTAACACCTGCTTGTGGTACATACCCGTTTCCTTTGTCCATTTAAACGCTGCAGGAAAAGTCACATTTGAGGAAGAATGTAATTAAAATGTTACTATATCAACCTCTATTACACTGGAAACATTTTAATGTCTCCACTTATCCAAACTTCTTTTATATATCAAACAAAACCGTATACACACAAATATGAATATATATATATATATATATATGTGTGTGTGTGTATATATATATATATTTGTATATATATATATATATATATATATATATATATATATAATATATATATATATATATGTGTGTGTGTGTGTGTGTGTGTGTGTGTGTGTGTAGAGAGAGAGAGAGAGAGAGAGAGAGAGAGAGAGAGAGAGAGAGAGAGAGAGAGAGAGAGAGAGATGTGTAATAGGTTGCAGCAAGACCTTGGATTGCAGTATGTGTGTAGATGGGCGGGAAGGGGAGCAACAGAAGTCTTCCGAAATATTATAGATAATAATAGAAAGGGTAATTCCAGGAGACATATATAGATGAGAATGAGTGCACAGTATGTACAGTAGGTGGGTAAGATGGTGCCTCTATTTATAGTATTCCTCCTGTGACAAAACTGATGAAATTCAAGGGTCTGTTTTTATGAGCTCAAATGAATCGAGGAATTTTAAATGATCATAGAATGTTATGCTTGAATAATCTGCCACTGGTATCCTTTACTGACAAACTTATTACATGATAAATCATTTTTATTCCATTCATATTAAATACGAAAACGCTTATATTGGTGAATGATTGGATTGCTGCATGCGGTCTTTTATGGTAATTCCAAGTGAGCATTTGCAATGGTGTCATTACCGTTTATGGGAATTACTGGACGGTACTACAAGGCAGTCTGTTCCATGATCGTGTTTAAGGATCACTTCCGCTATTAAGGAGTCAAGTTCCTTCAAGTGCTGTCTAAGTTGAACTTTCTAGAAGTTCGCTGTTATTCAGAACAGTTTATTCTCTGATTGATGATATTATTACTATAATAACTATTTGGGAATATTTCCTATTCCATTCATATCCATTCATTCATCCCTGCTCAGCGTCTTTTTAGGATAATTTCTGTTGTGTAGAAATCAATAGATAAATCTCTCAAAAGTTATATGGAACAAAGAACACAGCTACCAACTGACTAACTTGTGGAATTTGTTATTATACTGATAAACGTGATTAATAATCCCTTAAGGATTAGGATGGCTAAAAGAGAGAGAACTAGCTTTGACCAGCGGTGCATTAATCTTCCAAAATGGCTCCCAAATGTGTGATTTTGTTGTTATTGCTGCATAGGTCCTTCCATTTAGGGTCGGGATTAATATTTCATGCCCTTCAAGACTGGGCGAGACCTAATTATCCCAGCACCCATAAGCCTGTTATGTGTATGTCCTTCTTCTTATTTGAACACGGCGCCTTACAAGTAAATCACTCTCAACGTAATTTCATAAAGTATTCCTTTGATTTACTGGATATAAGTAAATCTTATGCATATATATATATATATATATATATATATATATATATATATATATATATATATATACATAGATATATATATATATATATATATATATATATATATATATACACACACACACACACACATATATATATATATATATATATATATATATATATATATATATATATATATATATACAGAAGGACGTCTGCCAATGTGTGTGAGTGTATCGTGTCACGCTCAGCACCACTGCCAGACGTCCCTCTGGTAGGGAGAGAGGAAGTAGTCATACCCTTTATGTTCATTACTGAGCAAACTTTATATGTATTTTTCTAAAACCCAATACCTTCCAAGAATGATACTTATAAGTATCCTTTGGGTATGGTATGTTGATGACATATTTTGTCCTTGGCCCATTCACGAAGGCGATGAATGATTTTTAACAACAATAACTAATTTGGTGCCCACCATAAAATTTGCCTTTAAAACAGGAGATAAAGAGCTGTCATTTTTTTCATGTGTCAGTTTTAAGAAATAATAGTATGAAATTTTTAGTTTATAAAAAAAATAAACTCCTACGTTCATTATTAGGCCTGCTCTAATCATCATCCAAGGACAAAATGATGGTATTTATATTTTTGTTTTTAAGGGCACTGTGGTTTAGTTGCTCTGGATTCATTGAAGCAGAGCTCGAGATGAACAGGGAAATTGCAAGTAATTTACAATACCTGGAGGAATTTTATCGACAAATATTTTATAATTCAAGAAACACCTTTGTGTGAAACTGCCTCTAAAACTGATTTTGATAAGAATAACATCCTCATTATATCTTTCCACAAGTAGGTATTAATTAGAAATTCCTCTCTACAAAGGAATATATGTATTTATGAGATCCCGTGCATTGTATTGAAAGATATGTTTGGAAAAGTAGAAAAGTTCTCGAAATAAGATTAACACAATATAAACATATGTTAATGTTAGAATAGGAAACAAAACATTTAGTTTATTTCAAAATATAAATGATAGTAAAGAGAGCATTAATTGAAAGGGGGTAAAAAAGATCCTGTATTGCAAGGGCCGAAAAAAATCATGTATCATAAAGAAAAACCGTGCAGAATTGAACAACGAACTACCTGTAAACAACGTATTCAGACAATAATTATTTCGGAACTACTCTGTGTAGTAGTTTTTATATTATCTCCCTTCGCAAAGGTGACTATGAAACTGTTCTTAACTTACTTTTTTTTTTCTCTCTCTCTCTCTCTCTCTCTCTCTCTCTCTCTCTCTCTCTCTCTCTCTCTCTCTCTTAGACCAAGTGGCCCAGAAGAGGCATGATAATACAAAAGCGCTCGGTCAAAATTTAGTTTTTTGTTCTGATCCTTATAGATCTGTGACAATAAGATACATCGCATGTTTTAGCAATAGATCGTTTATATTTATGTGTATATATATGTATATATATTTATATATTTATATGTATATTATATATATATATATATATATATATATATATATATATATATATATATATATATATATATATATATATATACTGTATATCATGTAATGCGTTTTTATAGATATTTTTTTCTTTAGATGTAAGTCAACTTTATATAATCATATCACGTGTTTTTATAACATCTGTTGGTGAACAAGTTCACAGCATTGGTAAGGTGGCTGAATACTGTACAAGGTTAACATTTGAAAATTACACAATCAGACGTGAAAAGGGAGTTGTTTTATCACAACGGGCGTAAATATGTATTTACAGAAGCATAAATCTTTATATATATATAAAGACCATTACTTTTGAAATTTCTTGACAGACATATGTAGTTCCCTTAAAAAATCAACTTCAAAATTGTAAACACTACTCGTTTTACCATAGAATTTGTATCGATATATGGCTAAGTGAACAGTATACTAATATATTCCTAAATAAGTATATTATTGTTTCTCATTTATTTTTCTACACATGCTTCATTTTCTTTATATCGTAGACGTAGCCGCCATTTCTCTAACTAGCCTTCATCTGTCCTTGAAAGTAGGCTATTTATACAAGATAAGGACTTATATTTATCATATTTGTATAGCCTATCCACCAGTGATTTACTCTTTGCATATGGTTCATTTATGTATAAACAATTCTCCCCTATATAATAAAAAGCAAATGTCAGGCTGAATATGGCATATATATATATATATATATATATATATATATATATATATATATATATATATATATATATATATATATATATATATATATATATATATAGATAGATAGATAGATAGATAGATAAACAGACATTTATTCTGGTCACACTGACGTATAACTGCTCGGTTTCTCCCTATCCCTTGGTTAGATGGGAGAGGGGTAGGTTATACCCATGTAAGAAGGGGTACCCCGAGTGGTACACTCGGAAACCACAAACTATCATGTTGTAGTTAGGAAAGCGGGAGGGGTGGAAAGGGTTGAATGCATGCGTGT
>NC_090738.1:50039754-50042254 GCF_036898095.1 Palaemon carinicauda
TACTTTTTTTATATGTAGCCTACTTAGCTTATATCTTTGCTATTGTTATTTTACATTTGATTTAGCCAAATTTCTCAAACATTCTCTTGCAAAAAAAAAAAAAAAAATTACTTGGAAAAATATAATTTGAGTTATGCAATAAGCAATAGTATAAATATAGAATATATAGAATGCAGTTCATAAAACCTCAGCGATAGGACTAATTATAGATATAATTATAACTGGTATTATCATAAAGCTATTATTTAAGATGATATATTAAAAATAACTTTTGATAAATCCATTACTTACAAACTTTTTAATATTCTTTATTTTATTTTCTCGATACAGGAATGTTGACTTCATTTTATTTAGATAACCTTTTAGAATTTGTCCAACCATGCAAGTATGGCAGTAAACGTATCGATGTATTACGCATCTGTCAGGTCAGGTCAGGTCAAGGCGGCCAAGGGCCATGGCCATGGCATACTTTGTCACGTGCCCTGAAATTGTTGTTCTCACCTTTATCGTCGTCTCTGTCGTAGGGCGAAGGGAGTCCTGGAGGTAGTCCAGCGCCGTGGTCGCCCGATCGGTCGAGGAACCCACCGCCGCTGCTACGACCCATGACGGAGAACGCCAATGGTCGCGGGCCGCTCTCGTGGCTGGTGGGTGGCATGCCGCCCAACTTCAGGCCATTGTGAGTGCTGAAGGGCGGGAGGCCTGGCAAAGTAGGCAACTGCTGGCCCAAAGGCAGCGGCACGGGCCTGGCCAACTGGCTCAGCACGTGGAATGCAGGTTGCACGTAGCCGAGGTGTGGCAACATCTTTTCCATCAGCAGCATTCTACCGCAAATGCCGATCGCCACTCCCCTTCTCACTGTCTCTCTCTCTATCTTTAGATCTTCTCGCCGCAACACTTAATAAAACTCCTACCGAACTCCCAGCACAGATATACACAAATGAGTCACTCTCTCCGAGAGGAAGGTCCACCTTCAGACCCGGGTGTCAAGTCTTTCGAGGGCCTCCTTCTTCCAATTCTTCTCTCGCTTCTTCTGACGACTCAGCGTCACACACGGCTGCAGCGTTGGCGGTTTGTCAACAAATACTGAAGGGCTGGAAGCCGCACCTACACTCTTCACCTCACCATTGTTACGTTTAGGGATTATCTGAGGCCACGCCCAGAGACCGCCCTTCCCACCTTCCTCGTCCGCTGAGTGGTTCCTGTCACGCGCCCGGCTACTTTGCTAGCCGCTGATTGGCTACCAAAGGATCTACGACTGAATGACAAACAGAGTTTCGATTAGAGTGTCCATTTCATCGACTTAATGGGGTTCCTATAGAGTTTTTCGTGGCTTTGTGTCAACTTGTCATCAATAATTCGGTAGTTAGGGGATAGCGGAGGGAGTCTGTCCACACCAGGCTGTGGCTTAGAATAGACACTAGATTGACTACGTCAAAATGTTACTGCCTCTTTCTCTCTCTCTCTCTCTCTTTCTCTTCTCTCGTGTCGTCCCGCTTCGAACTCCTACGAAATAAATAAAGCAGTGCGAAAAGAGAGATTTTGAAGAACCAACCATCTTGGCCCCCGTCCTACCCGATCTCTCTCTCTCTCTCTCTCTCTCTCTCTCTCTCTCTCTCTCTCTCTCTCTCTCTCATCCACAATCGTTTGATCCAATAGAGCGGATCGACCATTGGACTCACACAACCCACGAACACACACACACATACACACACACAAATGTCACTTGTCACCGTGTGCCCAAGGGATGTGGAAGGCAATTTAAGAGTTTCTCTAATGATGATGCTCCTTGAGAAGAATTCTCACTGACAGTTATAAATACATTAAGTGGGGAGTTTTTACCCTAATTACAGACTATAGCTGACCACCTGTATTCACCCTGACCAATATAGAGTTTGTTTATAAATGTCAAGTGATGCCGATTGTTAGGTCTGACTGGTCTGCTTTTAGTCTCAGATAATCAGGATTTAATGGCAGCGCTCAAGGAATGAATTTTCAGTATTATCTTCTCCGAAATTACAAAGAGTATTTCGATGGCTTTGTAATCATCCAATAAACGGAAATGATAATTCGGGGACCATTGAGCCCCTTGATAATGATGACGCTCTTCATTAGATGGCGGAGGTTTTTTCCCCTCTTTCACTCTTTATGACTTCGATGAGGAGCAAGATCTATCTATCTGTCTATCTGTTTGGCCATTTATTTCATCGTCCTAGGAAATGGAGAGAGAGAGAGAGAGAGAGAGAGAGAGAGAGAGAGAGAGAGAGAGAGAGAGAGAGAGAGAGAACTTTTTAGCACTTGTGTGACATCGGCAAAAATGATGGCGAAAGAGTTCGAAAACGATAAATGCTCTTCGAAAAATGCTTCTCGATAAATTGTGAAAAGTGCATTAAATTAAGGTGTTCCATTACACGTGTTAAAAATCGCCGTTTGTGTTCAAAACTGTTCTTCGAGATGTCATTAATATTGAGTATCATTAACTTTGACCCATCTAATTAATCCA
>NC_090738.1:50047254-50052254 GCF_036898095.1 Palaemon carinicauda
AGGTTCGAAGCGTTTGAGCGATAATAATGGATGGAGTCCCAATCCCCGAGGGAGCCACAAACCAGCCGCGTGAATATATTTATCCAGGCATTTATTTAGTTAATCGTCTCCTTCGTAAGGGTCGCCATGTTTTTTAGTCATCGTCGTTTATCAGCTGTTGTTCGTAGCGTTCACATTACAAGTGTATTTCATTCAAGAGTTTTCTGCGTAATTAAAGAACAAACACCAAAAGACAATTTTTGAATTTCCCACCCTAGGTGATAGTTACATGAAAAGAAAAGAGAAAAAAAAATATAGTAAGCTGAATTAATTTGTTTACAGGTTTACGGCTAATTAGTGCAGAAAATTCTCTGTCACTTACTCACAATCTTCTCTTCAAACAGCTATTGTAATGATTTTTGCCGTAATATCTCCATCAAAAGTGTTATTATTTCCCTTCTTATTGTATGCTTCCAGCTGACACCACACATCCAACTAATTTATGTCGGCAGTTAGTCCGTCCCGATGCTATGGTTTTTGCGCAGTCAGTCATTTGAAATTTATAAGTCGAAAATGGTTTGATGGACTGTAAAACTTAGTGGCGATTGGGCCAGGTGTTTTTATGTGGTTTTGGTGAGAGGGAAAATATAGGATTCAAGAAAATTGGCTTGATTACAGGGAGCGGGATAAGCATCTCATTTGCTATTTGTTTTGTAGACATTTGTTTGAAGTGCAGTGGTTAAATACGCTCGGTAATTTCGGTCTTTCCACTATTTATAGCGGCTGCTGCGGTTCCGACCCTACGGGGGGAGGGGCCCAGGCATTTGGTGCTAACGCTTCAATTTCAACTAATTTATAGAAGCCTCATTGCCGCTGGATATCGCTGCTGGATTGGGCTGCTCGCTAACAGCATCGGAAAAACATTTCTCTGATCAAATGGATCTGATATAGGGACCACTTGATTATTTTCAATTTCTTTTTTTATTTGCTGATCTATATAAATCTTTATTGAATTTAGAGAATTCGATTGATTTTCATATTTTTTTGATTTTTGGATGTTAATTGGCAGTTTTGTGTGTTTTTCTTGTTAGGTCTTATATTATTATCAATAATAGTAATAGAAATAATGATTATTATTGTTGTTATTATTACTATCATAGATAATTTCTACGTTCCGCAAATAACTGAATCCTAATGGAAGGGAACTACATTTTCTATTTTCATATTTCTATTGGCAAAATCTTTTTGCACACGGATGCATTCACGTATGTAAATACTCACCCGGCTCATTCCTTTCCCTGTTTAATGACATAGAGTAGCCCTTTCCATCGGCCTCTATAGAAAAAAAGTATAAACTCCCACATATACATCGGTAATAATTCTAACCCCCTGTTATGCGTGTGCGAAATGCAGTACGAGGTAACATATAGTTATGGAAACGTGAAATGAATAATTGTTGGTTTCAGGTGGGTCTGACGAATCAGAAATGAGAATCACAAACGACCGTCTCTTCGATTCCTCAGGAGCGATTACAGACGCGGTTTTATCTGCGTGTTGAGCCTTAATGTGTCCTTAAAAGCATCGTTCACTTTGATTGATCTTAAACGAATTACTTACAACGCTGCAACATATGATGTTATAATGTTTTCCATTTTTGATTCTTCGTTTTTTTTTTTTTTTTTTTTCAGGCATTCTTAGAAGAACTTTGACGACATGTAGGCTATCAAATGTGATAACAGCAATTATTATCATTATTATTATTATTATATATTATTTTTATTGTTATTATAATTATCATTATTATTATTATTATTTATTATTATTTTTATTGTTATTATAATTATCATTATTATTATTATTATCATTATTATTATTATTTTTATTATTATTAATTGCTAAGCTACAACCCTAGTTGGAAAAGCAGGATGTTATAAGTTCAGGGGCTCCAACAAGGAAAATAGCCCAGTAAGGAAAGGAAACAACATTAAAATAAATATCTCCTGTATAAACTATAAAAACTTCAACAGAACAAGAGGAAGAGAAAAAAGATCGAATAGTGTGCCCGAGTGTAGCCTACCCTCAAGCAAGAGAACTTTAACCTAAGACAGTGAAAGACCATGGTACAGGGGCTATGGCACTACCCAAGACTAGAGAACAATGGTTTTTTTTTTTTTTTAGTGTCCTTCTCCTAGAAAATCTGCTTTCCTCAGTTAAAGAGTCTCTTCTACCCTAACAAGAGGAAAGTGGCCACTGTACAATTACAGTACCTTCGTCTATAAGCTATAAAAAGAGACTATGCCAGCCTGTCCAACATAAACGCATTTATTTTCATTATCTAATGGGCACCTATGAGTTTTTGGGTATCTCCCATCAGTTACGTCTATCATTTAAACACCTGTAAATGATACCATTCAGATACTCATTTTCAAAGGGAAATTCTACTTACTTTAGTATATTGAGCTTTGATTTGTATCCCCCTCCCCACTCTCTCTCTCTCTCTCTCTCTCTCTCTCTCTCTCTCTCTCTCTCTCTCTCTCTCTCTCTCTCTCTCTCTCTCTCTCTCTCTTTCTCGATGAAGCCACTTCAATACAAAATTGTATAGTTGGGCAAATGGGTCCTTTCCTGTAATCTCAAATCGGTCTTCATCTTTCCAACCGGATGCCGTTAGCGACTTGGGTGAACTGAGAAAAGAGGCTGAGAAAAACTACAGAAAATTGCTTGAAATAACTCATATATCAGACGTCAGGAATATTTTTTTAAGGGAAAATCCTTGATATAACTTTTATATTAGTATGACTGTTTTTATTTGTGTGTGTACACACACACATACATACATATATATATACATATATATATATATATATATATATATATATATATATATATATACGTATATATATATACATACATGCATACACACACACACACACACACACACACACATATATATATATATATATATATATATATATATATATATATATATATATATATATATATATAGGGTTACTGTATATATATATATATATATGTATGTATATATATATATATATATATATATATATATATATATATATATATAGGGCTACTGTACGTATGTATGTATGCAATTAAACACGTACGTAGGAACTTATGTATCAGACCATTTTTGTGATAGTATGGAATACTCATTCTGTAATGTACAAACTATAAATTTTTGCTATAAACTAAATTCACCAATATTAATTCTGTCATGCCATGAAGTAAAAGGTAATTCTAGAATGCCCAAGATTTATAAAATCTTTTTAATTCCATTGCAGATTATAGTACAGAAATCACGGGTGATCCACGGAGACAGAATTTCAAGTGCAGTAAAAAATAAAAAGAAATGCCTTTTTGTCTAAGCGAAAAGAATTGGAGAGGCTGAATGTATTTTTATAGTGTATTGAGGTTAGGTGTGAGGCTATCAGGATTTGTGCTGAGTGGACAATTCTCTGGGTCCCGACAACTACTCCATTGCCTTAAGGGAATACGCTACAGCCTCCTAGTTAACTTTGCTCCGACGCGCATTGACTTCCCATCGCCATGATGGTAGAGGCTAAAAACCCGCTCCTGGACGGGAGATTTCCAGCCATTTAGATACGAGCGCTGAACGTCTTCTTGTCTCTATGCACAGCCCGGCATCAGGTCTCTACTTAGGAGTTTGTCGGAATCTTATTTGTATGAGATGGCGTCGAGTTTACTATAAAATAACAAGGGATATTGCACACTTGGGACGCGGGTAATTTTTCTATGCATCTAGCGTGTCTATTATGTTCTCTAACCACACCGCGGGGAACTGGAGGTGTCGTATCCGGAGCACGGCCTTCATCCACCGGGTGGGAGGACATGTTAAAGAAAGCTGGACAAAATGGATTTGTTTTATATTGTTTTGGAGATTTTAATTTAAACACACTCGATCATTCCATAGGACTAATAGTAGCGAAGTGGTAGTTTCAATAGCAAAATGTATAAATATATATATATAATATATATATATATATATATATATATATATATATATATATATATATATGTGTGTGTGTGTGTGTGTGTATATACACACACACACATATATATATATATATATATATATATATATATATATATACATATATATATCTGATTATATTTGGGGGCCAGATGGTTTATGTCGGAAAAATTATCTTAAATACATATTCTATTTTTCTTTTTTTATAAAATAGGGAGACTAAAATTAAATTTCACATGCCTGTGAGTGTACGCGCGCGTGTGTGTGTCTATGTATGCGTTGTGTGAGCACACTTTCGTATGTCTGCTTTGACTTTTTAAAGTACAAATAGAAAAACTTCACAGCATATTGTTAATTGTTATTGAAAACCATGAGCACGTGGGCGAGAAGTTAACTGACAGAGATTTCACAACATTGATTATTTTTTTGTTTGGTGTGTCAAAAGATATTATCAAATGGGTTATTAGTCGAGACTGTGCTTATAGGGATGTTGAAATTTGTCTTTATTTAATGCTTATAATTTACTGTATGTTTCTTATGTGGAAAAAATGTAATTTGTCAGGCTTTGACAATTGCTGTGAAAAAATGCAAAACTAGATTTTGTATCAGTTGTAGACATTTGAAATTGAGACAGAAGTGATCTCTTTTAGCTAATTATGTATACAAATAACAAACAAAAAAAGATTCAATGAAAAAAGAACACCTTCTGCTCATGACTCCAGGTCTGATGAGTGAAGATAAAATACTTATTTTTCTGATTAAAAAGTTTGGGTATTATATTTCATAACAGATAGAACTGAATTCGTCAATATTGATACACAATGTTTCCATGCTCTCTCTCTCTCTCTCTCTCTCTCTCTCTCTCTCTCTCTCTCTCTCTCTCTCTCTCTCTCTCTCTCTCTCTCTATATATATATATATATATATATAATTTATATACAGTATATATTTATTTATTTATTTATGAGTGTGTGGGTATGTGGGTGTATAAATATGTGTGTACAAAATGTGTG
>NC_090738.1:50057254-50059754 GCF_036898095.1 Palaemon carinicauda
CATGTGCAAATCAAAGCTGAAAATTTTCCAATTATATAAGCAGACAAGTTATATACGGTATAGGTATTCACTGAATGCTATAATGAATTGCCAGTGAATAATTATAATGTTTACAGTACTTGGTAATTAAGGAAATTAAAAGATGTACGACGGAAATTAATGTACTAAAAGCTCAAGGAGTTCTGAAGTCGCAAGAAACCCAAAGAGGTTTCAATAACAAATAGTTTTGTTGATTTCATTAATATACAAATTAGCTATGTGCATTATCAATAATTAATATTAATTTTAACTTTGCATTCAGTTAGACATCCTAAATAAGACCAACGGGTACATAAAAAAGCATGAATGTTGTAAATTATCATTTTTATTATTACTAGCTAAGCTAGAACCCTAGTTGGAAAAGCTAGATGTTATAAGCACATGCACTCCAACAGGGAAAAATAGCCGAGTGAGGCAATGAATAAGGAAATAAATAAGTGATATAACAACTAATGAACAATTAAAATAAAAAAACTTTAAAAACATTAACATCATTGAAACAGACATTTCATAGATAAACTATAAAAAGACTTATATCAGGCTCTTCAACATAAAAACATTTGGTGCAAGTTTAATAGAAGAATGGAAATTCATGCTATGATATATCGCTATACAACGATATATCAACTTTGACAAATATGAGGTACACAATGAAAATAAAAACGCGAAAGAGGGGTTTTGTAAATTAAGAAAAAAAAAAGAAGAAAATATTATGAGGGAAATATTCAGTCTAAAATGACTTGGTGTAACAGATGAAGGTGAACGAACAGAACATGAAAACTTTCTAAAAATCAATGAGCATGATAAAGGCCAATCGGAGGCGGAACGAAAGGCGTCAATAATTGAAGATAATTGGCCGGGATATACTGACCCTATACCAACGGTTACCAACGCTAACGTTTTAGTTACCCTGTGAAATAGGCAGTGGGAATTTTTGGAACATATTGTATCCTACTCCACACGCACACACAAGTATTATATATATATATATATTGTATATATATATATATACAGTATATATGTATATATATGTATATATATATATATATATATATATATATATATATATATATATATATATATATATATATATATATACTTAACTTACAAAGCTGGTCTTCATGAAAGTAGAATATTCTAATAACGTATTTTATTTGTGTATTTAAGAGATGTATAGCCAACTCGTAAGGTTACTTCCACTCACGTAGGATCAAGTAATGTATGTAGATTACATAAGACTTTGGTCATTCATTTAATTGTGTTTTCATTCAATTGTGTATATGTAAATTTACGTTATTTTAAAGAATTAACTTCTTATTACATGTAGTTTTATTACGAAGTCTTATGTAATTTCTCTTCCGTCCCCTGTTTGCTTTGCAATCTCTAGGAACTCATTTTCTTATTCTTAATGTCCATCTATTGTCTCATTCTCATTATATATCATGCCCATGTGCATTTCTTTTTCTTATATATTGTTAGAATATTCCCTACTTCAGTTTGCTCAGGTATTCATGTTGCTCGATTTTTTTCTCTCAGTGTTATTTCCATCTTTATTCTTTCCATAGCTCTCAGGGTTGTAACTAGCTTATGTTCTAAGGCCTTAGTAAGGCTCCACGTTTCTGATGGTTAAGGTAATACTGCTCAGACAATCGGATTAAATACTTTTCCTTTTAGAGATAGTTACATTCTACTTTTCATAATCTCATTTTGTTAAGCAAATGCTTTTCATCACATGCTTATCCTTATTTTAATATCGGTCTCGTGCCCTGGGGAAACTATTAGTGTCTGTCTTAAGTAAGTATATTCATAATTAGTCTCTAGAGGTTCGTCCATAATTCTTATTTGTCTTCTATCTGCCTTTTCATTGAACATTTTTTGAGTTTTACTCATATTCATGTTCAGTCCTAAATTTAGGTTTCCTCTATTCAAATCTTTTGATAATTCTTCCCATGATTTATAAAACAGCTATATCATCTGCAAATCTTACGTTGTTAAAGTATTTCCCATAATATTAATTTCTATATTTTTCCAATCTATATATATATATATATATATATATATATATGTGTGTGTATATATATATATGTATATATATGTATATATATATATATATATATATATATATATATATATATGTATGTATATATATATGTATATATATATATATATATATATATATATATATATATATATATATATATATATGTATATATATATATATATATATATATATATATATATATATATATATATATATATACAGTAATGTAAGGTTACCTGCTGGCAGTTCTTCTCAGGTTCCAGAGTGATTGGTCCTCAGATCATGCATGTCTGTGATAGACTTGGGCTAGGCACTTGTATTTGATCCAGTCAAAGGGGAAGTAGACTTGGCTCATCTCTTCTTGGGCTTGGAGATGAAACTCATGGCCAATTTTCTTGGTTGCAGGCAAGCAATTGGATT
>NC_090738.1:50069754-50094754 GCF_036898095.1 Palaemon carinicauda
CTTTTATGTAAATGTATACCCCATAAATCAGGTCATGGCATTCGTGGGTACTCGAGGGCGTGACAATGGATTTAATACCCACAACAATAGAAGGCAAAACGATTGAAAGAATGAAGGAGTTGGAATCAGGTACGTGTAGAAGTGTGTGTTGTTTGGAGAAGAATGGAGACATGGAAAGAGTCTGTTAAGGGAAGATGTATGTCAAGAAGGTGGGGAGGTCGTCTCTCTCTCTCTCTCTCTCTCTCTCTCTCTCTCTCTCTCTCTCTCTCTACATTTTTTTTGTTTCTTTTCTTTGGCTGAGACTGATTTTGCGGTTGCGGTTACGGGGCGGATTCGGGCGGTTCGAATTCTCAATAATTGTCGTCATTAAATACCTTAATTTTTGTTTGTGTTCTTAATAATGAAAACAGAAATCATATTGATAAATATATATTATTTCCATGATTGTGCCTTTACAGAAATTCATCAGGTGCTGTCTACACCATACATTGATTGTTATAATTTGTAAGGGATGCCTTGCAAGCGACTGACCAAAAAGTATAGATTTGTAATTGATTAATAAGCGAAGATAAATACATTTCATCGGTACACTTTGAAGATGAAGGTCTTTCCAAGATTATATGCACATCCATTACAAAAGAATTGTAGTATTAGAAACAAGAAAATTATAATATCAGTGTTAAGCTCTAATAATTTTATTTCTATTGTTGAAATGCCACTAGTGCCCTAGTCCTTTTAAGACGTTTACCCAACATCTCCACTTTGACGATGTGTTAAAAACTTGTTCACCACGAGCTGCAAAGAATCCTGAGCATCTTTTTACAATGTTCTTTTTAGTAAGTTGTCATTATTAAGTAGTGACTAAAGTGACGAATACGGAAATAAATGGAATATTTAGTGCTTTATGTTACGATATCACTAGATTTAATCTTCTCAATATCTTTTGATATTAAGAATAATGCGATGGGGGTTACCATTAATCTCTTCTTGCTTTTATTGCCTTATATGATCTCAAACTGTTCTCTGGCTATTTTTCAATCTTATTACGTAATTTATAAATCAATAATTGTCAAAAGAGATGAAGGTTTCCTCCTTATGCAAGAATGAGATTTCTATCATGAATTTACACACACAGACATTCCAGAGTATTATATATAATCTGGATTATTTATTAATGAGTTGTGTCGGCACGAGAGAATTCGTCACGGTTCTGCTACGGAGGATCGATGAGAAAACGAGAATTTGGTAATTAAGTTGTTCGTGGTTTTCTTCACTTTTTAACGCGCAATAGCATGTGTTTTAGGTATCACTGTGTCTCCACTGGCATCTTCATTGTTATTGTTATCATTGTTACCATATCTTAATGCCCATCTTATCATTTTTCTTATACCTGTGTGTGTTGTGAATGAACCAGTTATGCATGCATCAGTTATATATTTTATATTACTATTATGTTCATTATTATTATTAATATAATTTTCATCATTATTGTTAGCATTTGCAGTATCATCAGCTGCATATTTTTATTCATTTTTTCAAAGCCATCACTAAAAATTTCCTTTGATATCATATAATAACATATTTTTATATTATTTCTATTTTTCTTATCACGAGGGCAAACCTTCAATTTTTATATCAGTATTCTGCCCTAGAGCTGTTATGATTGTGTGCTAAGTTTTTTTTTTATTTATTTTTTTTATACATGGATGCGTATCTATGTTTATTGGTGCAAAATTCTTTATGTCTTTGTTAGTATTGATGATGTTCTCCCATGAATATATTTACAGACTTATATGTCCTTATACTTACAGACACACACACACACGCGCGCACACACACACACACACACACACACACATATATATATATATATATACATATATTACATATATATATACATATATATAAATATACATACATATATATATGTATGTATGTATGTATGTATGTATGTATGTATGTACGCATGTGAGAGAGAGAGAGAGAGAGAGAGAGAGAGAGAGAGAGAGAGAGAGAGAGAGAGAGAGAGAGCGTATAATGTATGACTATATTATTATATTTGAATAAGAAATATATATATATATGTACTGTAAAATGTGTATATATACGTATATATAAGACGTGTCTCAGGCCTTTGTTCTGCAGTGGACTAGTAACGGTTGATAATGATGATGATGATGATAATGATAATGACACGCGCATATGCAGTATATATAATTTGAGATTATGTATGTGTATATATATATATATATATATATATATATATATATATATGTATGTATACAAGTATATATATGTGTGTATATATATGTATATATACATATATATATATGTATATATATATATATATATATATATATATATATATATATATATATATATATATATATATATATATATATATATATATACATATATATATATATATATATATATATATACAGATATATATACATATATATATATATATATATATATATGCATGTATGTAGGTATGCATGGATGTATCCATGTATGTATGTGAGAGAGAGAGAGAGAGAGAGAGAGAGAGAGAGAGAGAGAGAGACTCTTAAAGTTGCCGATACAAAGTAATTCATGTTATTAGACTTGATGATTGCCATTTATCTGATGAGAGCTCACATAGAACATCTTTATTTTCTCCAAAAAAGTTAATTGAGTAATTTATGAAAGTAAATTACAGAGGTTTTAACGGCCATCTAACATAGTCTCCTTCCTGTTGTTCATCGAACGAGATGTGGTCGGCTTTCAAGTGGCTTTTTGGACGATGAATTCACGTTTCAACCTAATATTCACCCGGAGCCATCTTCAATTTCCTTGTCGGAAATTTTTCACTTGAAATTCTTAAACTTACTTTGAAACGCTTTCATTTATAGCATAATTACGTAGCATTATTATTATTATTATTATTATTAATTATTATTATTATTATTTATGTTTTTATTATTATTATTATTATTATTATTATTATCATTATTGTTATTATTATTATTATTATTATTATTATTATTATTATTATTTTTATTATTATTATTATTATTATTATGTAAGCTACAGCCATATATGGAAAAGGGCTCCAACAAGGAAAAATAGATAGCGAGAAAAAGAGATAAGGAAATAAATAAACTACAAGAGAAGTAATGATCGATAAAATAACATGTTTTAAGAACAGTTAGAACATAAAAATAGACCTTTCATAAATAAACTATAAAAAATTCCCTGCAAGTTTGAACTTTTTCCGGCGTAATGTACATAGGAAAAACCAATTCTCAAATATGATGGTATTTTTAGATATTTTCAGCTATATGAGATATATCCTGCCCTAGATATGACTGCGTGCGCCAATAAGGACTGTTTCTAAACATCTGGTCAGGGATATTTATTAATTTTCCTTTGTAACCATCATCATATTCCCGATCATCCTCATCATTTCTTAATATAAATATAACTATCAAGTTACAAAAAATCTGTTGTCCATAAATTCCCTTTTCCGTTGTATCCATTTTCATAAATAGACACGAAGATATCCTTTTGAAGATTCGGCCGCAAAAATGAATTTCCAACTCCCATAATTTTTATTTTGCAATTCAAATCCGGAAATATGCATTTACCCTAAAGAATATAATAATGTGTACAGTATGAATAGCCTTAAGTTACCTCTTCAGAAGTAACTTAAGGCTTCAAAAGTTTGACATATGACTTCAAAAGTTTGCTTTGTCGATTACTTGTGAGTGATATCGGTGGTTTGTATCGCTCTTCAATTGGTTGTTATATTTTAAATTATCATTATCTATCATGTTATTATAATGATAACAAGTAATATAATTATTATCAATGCTATTGCTAAGGATGTGGAACTTCGATTGAATTTTTAATTAGGAGATGAGCTTAGTTTAAAATGAAATAACGATTACTGTGTATAGCATGAATTTATACAAAGCTATATGTCGGCAGATATCTAAATGGAAAAGGAAGATATACTTTTTTGTCGGGTCTTTCTATTGTCCTAAATTTTAGTTTGACCTATTTTCAACAAAAGTTTGACCACGAAATCCTTTATTTACTCTTACTCTAATAGTCAGTCCTTCTCCATCATGAGGCACAAGACTACACAGTATTCTAGAAGTTTTATTTCAGCTGTGACCTGGTTGTGGAATGATCTTCCTATTCAGGTATAGTTGAATCGGTAGAAATTCAAAAGTTCAAACTTTCAGAAAATGTCTTTATGATGAACATGCTGACATAAGTCTTTTTATAGTTTATATTTGAAATATCTGTTTTGATGTTCCTGTTTTTAAAATATTTTATTTTAATTGTACATTATTTTTCACGTCGTTTATTTATTTCCTTATTTCCTTACCTCACTGGGCTGTTTTTCCTTGTTGGAGCCCTTGGGCTTATAGCATCTTGCTTTTCCAACTAGGGTTGTAGCTTAGCTAGTAATAATAATAATAATAATAATAATAATAATAATAATAATAATAATATACGCCATTTCATCATATGCATCAGATTTATTGTGGGTAAATGAAGTTTATGAATCAAATTGCGCTAAACACGCAAGTTGTCAGCTATATCTAAATTGTGAACACCGAACTCCACTGTCCTGAACTGAAGTTATGGAGCAGTATAGGCTACCTCACGCAGTGCACTGCAGACATCACTGAACGGTCTTTGCCGACGGCCTTTGGCACCAACTCAGCTGCACTTACTTTGTAGCCTTCTATTCTACTTATTTTCTCTCTTCCTATCTGCTATGTTTCACCCCAAGATGCACAACTACTGGGTTTTAGTTGCATACAATAGCTGAATGGCCTCATGGACCGAGCGCTGCAAATTTAAACCATCCTACCTCCTCTGTCCGTAAAGAAAGCAAATAGAATATTAGTTTCACCTATGAATTACAAACACCTATTTTCTAGGGGTTTAATTGTTGGAACGACAGGTGTTGCAAGTGAGAGAATCTTCTGAATATTATCTGAATAGTTTTACCTCGTCGAAGCCATCTCGGTCTGTTATGACAGACACAAGCACTCACATCTGTCTTTCTTCTTTCTTTAAGATACAACGACTAGAGAGTTATTGGGTCCTTTGACTGGCCAGACATTACTAAATTTGATCCTTCTCTCTGGTTACTGCTCGTTTTCCTTTTGCCTACAGTTACACCTAATAGTCTGGCATATTCTTTATATATTCTCCTCTGCCCTCATACACCTGACAAGTGACAACATTGAGATTACCAAACAATTCTACTCTGCTCAAGGGGTTGATTACTATAATATAGCTCATTTCCTCTTGGTGAAGGCAGAAAAGACTCTTTAACTATGGTAAGCCGCTCTTCTAAGACAATACAAATCAAACCATTGTTCTCTGGTCTTGGGCTGTGCCATAGCCTCTGTACCATGGTCTTTTGCTGTCTAAGGGTAGAGTCCTCTTGGTTGAGGTTACACTCGGGTTCTACCTTATTTATCTTTTTTTTTAAGTTTTTGTAGTTTATATATGAAAGATTTATCTTAATATTGTTACTGTTCTTAAGATATTTTATTTTAATTGTTAATTACTTTCTGGTAATTTCCTTACATCCTTTCCTCACTGGGTTATTTTCCCTGTTGGAGGCATAGGGGTTATAAGCACCCTGCTTTCCCAACTAATGTTGCAGCTTAGCAAGTAATAATAATAATAATAATAATAATCTCTTTCTCTTGCCACCCCAGCGGCGATCCGCAACGGTCGGGTAACAACTAGGTATATAGGTAATTCTTATTATCATTATTACCAGCTAAGCTACAACCCTAGTTGGAAAAGCAAGATGCTATAAGCTCAAGGGCTCCAACAGGGAAAAATAGCCCAGAGAGGAAAGGAAATAAATAAACGATGTAAGAAGTAATGAAAATTAAGATAAAATATTTTAAAAACACTAGCAACATTCAAACAGATATTTGATTTATAAACTATAAAAGGACTTATGCAAGCCTGTTCAACATAAACACATTTGCTACGAGTTTGAGCTTTTGAAGTTCTACTGATTCAACTACCCGATTAGTAAGATCATTCCACGACTTGGTCACAGCAGGAATAAAACTTCTAGAGTACTGTGTAGTATTGAGCCTCTTGATGGAGAAGGCCTGACTATTAGAATTAACTTCATACCTAGTATTACAACCAGGATGGAACTGTCCAGGGAGATCTGAATGTAAAGGATGTTCAGAATTATAAAAAATCTTATGCAACATGCATAATGAACTAAATGAGCGACGGTGCCAGAGATTAATATCTAGATCAGGAATAAGAAATTTAGTAAACTGTAAGTTCCTGTCCAACAAATTAAGATGAGAATCAGCAACTGAAGACCACACAGGAGAACAATGCTCGAAACAAGATAAAATGAAAGAATTAAATCTTGAAAGACTTTCCCAATAAGCCAATTCTTTTGTGCAATGGAAGAAGACACAGACCTAATGTGTTTCTCAAAAGTAAATATGCTGTCGGTAATCTAATATTTTTAGGAATGTGTCCATCTGTTTAGTCTCTTCCGATCCGAGGCTCGACCACGATGTCAAAACATTGCTCGCTAAACACGCTACCGAAAGTGTCACGAGAGAGAGAGAGAGAGAGAGAGAGAGAGAGAGAGAGAGAGAGAGAGAGAGAGAGAGAGAGAGATTTATTGATGTAAAGGTCTTATCTTTTTCATTAGCGGTTGCAGGTTTAATTATCTTATTAAAGTTAGGGGAGTCCTATAATTAGAATCTAGTTGCTTGATAAGCCTGATATATATACGTCATACTTAACAGATAATATCCATAGTCCAGAAGTGAACCATTAATCATGTTCATACTGTCTTGCAAAAACACAAATTGCAAATAAAAAGAATAATAATTTAGGGAAAACCTGGATATTAAATTAGCGATTCTTTGGTTCCTTCGAAATTTTATTATTTTGTCGATAATATATTATTTTTTTTACTGACTCGTTTTTAAACGTTGAAGAAACGATTTTTTTTTTAAATTAGATTTTTATGTAACGCAAATTTCAAATCTTTGTAAAGATATATTCGAGATCATAATGTTTTTTTTTTTTTTTTTTTTTTTTTTTTTTTTTTTTTTTTTTTATAGAACGATGATCACGCGTTAAGTGTTGTGAGATCATTGTTTGCGTCTGAAGCGTCCAACATCACAATTAGACTTTAAAACGACGGCGTGTATTACTACAGTGACCTTTTTTATGTTCATTATGTTAGAATGCGGCATGAACTATAGGATATTTAGAAATGAGATGATATAGGAAATGTCTGAAGAGGAAGTAATCAATCATTCTGGTTGATGAAAATAATGTCCTCTTTCTTTTTTATAGCTTTTCATTTTTTGGTTCGCCTTCGTCTTCGTATCATTTCTGAAAGAACTCAGTGGACATATGTGTATTGCTACTTTTCGTGAAGCGTTGATTTCAGGAGGGAAATTACTTTTCCTCATTTATTTCTAGAGTTTGTCATTGTTGATGAATTATTTTTCATGAAATTTTAATTCCTGTATTTTCTATAATGTAAATGTAATTTTTGTATTTGTGACTTTTATTTTTAGTACGTATCTTTATTTTGTACTGATGAACCTTCTCCCTTATTGTATGACCGCATGTCTGTTTTTAAGATTTTGGTTTTCATTCATTCACCTGATGTTGATGCAATTAACCAGGAAATGCATTATAGTTTTCTGTATCTTCATTTCATAACATTTCGTTAGGGATATTTGTAACACTTTTAAGAGCGTAAATATGTTAAGTCAGTTCTGTAACTATAAGTTATATATATATATATATATATATATATATATATATGTGTGTGTGTGTGTGTGTGTGTGTGTGTGTGTGTGTTTGTGTGTGTGTGTGGAGGGGAACCTTTAGTGATTATTTATTTCCTTTCCTCACTGGCCTATTTTTCCCTGTTAGAGCCCTTGGGTTTATAGCATCCTGCTTTTTTCAAGTAGAGTTGTAGATTAGGCAGTAATAATAATGTTTATTTTTCTTACCTGTTGTTAGAATATCCTCTACTTTAGTTTGCTCTCTTATCGATGATGCTCTTTTACTGTTTCTTAGTGCTATTCCCATCATTATTCTTTTCATAGCTCTTTGGGTCGTAACTAGTTTAAGTTCTAAGACTTCAGTAAGGCTCCAAGTTTCTGATGCATAAGTTAATACTGGTAGGACCATCTCGTGTAATCCTTTTTTTTTTTCATCTAGAGAACGTGGCTTTTTACTTTTCATAATCTCATTTTATTTACCAAATTCTCTCCATCCTATGTTTATTCTTCATTTAATTTCGGTCTCATGTTCTGGGTAAGCCATTAGTGTCTGCCTTAAGTACGTATATTCATTATAATCTCTGGAGGCTCATCCATAACACTTATTTGATGTCTCTCTGCAATTTCATTGATCATTATCTTAGTTTTACTCATATTCATTTTCAGTTCTCTATTTCTTCTTCCTCCATTGAGATCTTTTATCATCTTTTGTAATTCCTCCCATGATTCACTAAACACAACTATGTCCTCTGCAAATCTTATGTCGTTAAGGTATTCCCCAGTAATATTAATTCCTACATTTTCCCGATCTAAACTCTTTAAAAAGTTCTACTAATCATGCTTTGAATAATTTAGGAGAGATGGGGTCTCCCTGTCTAACTCAATCGGAATTTTCTCACTCTCCCTAAGTAGTTTTAAGATTGATGTGTTTCTTGTATACACACACACACACATACACACACACCCATATATATATATATATATATATATATATATATATATATATGGGTGTGTGTGTGTGTATATACAAACATTCTTCTGCAGGTAAATATTCTTATTGTAACAACTACGGTATACTATATCTATGCTGCTGAATACACTGAATGTAGAGTACACATGTATATGTAATCATATGTACAATATATACAGTAAACGGTATATTGGATTATATATTTATATAGACGTATATGAGCTTCGGTAATTTGTAGAAGGTTTTGCCTCAACTGCGTAGGAGATGATGATGATGATATATAGGCTGTGTATATGAAGTATTTATTCGTAATTTGGTTCATTGTGTTTATTAATGAACTTATGTCCTGCATTTGAATGTGTCTTGTTAGTATATTTTACGTTAACAAATGGCTAACTCTTCCATAAACGACTTTGACCTTTTCCAGAATGCTATATATTTCCCTCAGCTTTGGCGCTTCCCCGGTTTCGTTCATTATCATCTTTTATAGCTGAACTAAAGTTGTAATATCGATACCTATATATTTTCTGTTTACTCAGTCCTAGTTGATATCGGCCATCTCAATGACAGGTTTTATTCGGACGCATGAAGCTAAAGTGACTCAGATTGGTATAAAAGTGAGGCCAAATTGTGTACTGGCGTGTATGTAATCATAACTATTCTTCTTAACAGCAGCTTGATATTTCCTTTTCATTTTGCTTTCTTTTTATGTACATTTGTATTTTAAATGGAATTGGCTTTATTTTGCATGTCATTGGGATATTAGTTTGTAATTTGGCCGTCTACTTTGATTATGTTTTTCTATCCAGCTGTGCAATTGTTTTTTTTTCTCATAGTTCTCATAAGATCTAGGAAAATAAAGGAACATAAAAGATAGCCAATAAAAGCACACGAAAAGATTCTCTCTCCCTGGAAATTTAAAGAATAATTATAATTTTGCAGGATTATCGAAAGAAAAAGTATTTTGATATACTGTATACTTATGATAGTCAACTCAAGTAAGAGAAACTCCTTACTCCCTTGAAGAGTATGTGCGGATGTATATGATGAAATCAAACGTACTGTATTTTCAATCAAATGAGTTGTCGGCCTAATCTTTTATATCATGCTAACAACATTGTAATCAGGATTTGCAGCAACTCTTGATTAAAATTCCGTATCGTGAATTTGATGTCTTTTACATTAATGATAAAGTTTATTCTCACTAATAAATTCCCCAGGAACAAAAGATATACCAATACAGCAGTATAGAGGCCAACGTCCCATACAGATCTTCCTTGAATACCAGACAGAAAATGCAACATTACGTCAGGATGTAATGTTTACTAGAGCTTAAATATAGAAAATGATAACGAGTACTGTGGGTTGATATTCCATCATAATCAATTGGTTAGTTCGTGTTACTAATAGGTTTGAATACATTTTTAGAGAGTTTTCATGGAAATTTAAGAAAGAAATATTTTCTCTCTCTCTCTCTCTCTCTCTCTCTCTCTCTCTCTCTCTCTCTCTCTCTCTCTCTCTCTCTCAGAGGCCCGGCGCACGCAGTTTGTCTTCAAATTGAGCAAATATATGCGATGGCATAGTTGCTCAATTTGAAGACGAATTGTTATTATTATTATTATTATTATTATTATTATTATTATTATTATTATTATTATTATTATTATTATTATTATTTAAAAGAAATATGAATATGAATTATGTATATGAGGATATTCTAACCACTAATTTCTCATTACGATTAATCACGATTTAACTATTATAATTTAGTGTAAATTTAGGAATTACGTAAAACTGTGCAATAATGCCGAAGCAGTAACAGACAGACAAATAGTTAATACGTAATACGATAATCAACATTCTTCAACCTATGACATTATTGGTCTTCAGGAATCCGAAACATTAGAGAAAGTAAGGTAGAGCATCCCGCATTAAAAGGCTGCAACATAAAATTGAAATTTATTACATATAGAATTGGGTATTTCTTTGAAACTTTGGTGGATATTAAATTATTCGATAATTTCCCTATACAATATGTCAACAGCAAAGAAGCGAATTGTGAAATACCCGTACGAAATTCATTTGGTCCAATCATCTTATGATCATTTCCAAGAAATTATATCGGAGTATTCTATACAAAATTCTGTATAATATCATTTAGTAAATCCAGGCAAGTAATGGTGTTTTAATTATTTCGGGAATATTGTCCAATCATCTTCATGTGTGCACGGACTCGTGTGTGAGAGAGAGAGAGAGAGAGAGAGAGAGAGAGAGAGAGAGAGAGAGAGAGAGAGAGAGAGAGAGAGAGAGAGAGAGAAAATAAAAAGCTACACCCGGACTCCATTAGCCAATTCATTGAGAACTTAGACGAGATGAGTGTCACTCGCAGGCCATAAATATCCGAGTTGTCGTATTCCTCTATGTCTTAGACTACTTCCCGCGCAGCCTCGTCCTGCAACGCATAAATAAACTGTCAAATAAATCACAGGACGTGACCACCAGTACTATAAAAAGATAAATAAAATGAAAAAAATTGTAAAAATAACAAGGACTGTGTCACTGCGAACCCGTCCGGGCGTGTTGTGATTGCAGTTAATATCAGGCGACAGTAAATAGCTTTCAATTACAGTGGCGCAATTGACGTGCAATACATTTATGCCGGGTGAAAAATGACTCTCATATTTCTCCGAATCCGTTGCCAAATAAACGATTAACGAGAGCCCCTATCATTTGAGCAGCGGTCATATTTCACCGTCCGATTCGTCTCATTTGAGTTCCTTTTCCTCGATCGTTTGCAATTAGATCGTCGGCGTTCGATTGTTAGACGTGACAGGTGTATCTGATTTATGCATTTGCATTTATATTTATTCAAATAATCGCATAACTATTTCCAAAACTTTGGGAGGAAAGGAGAACTAATCCGGCTACGCCAACATAAAGCCACCGAATCGGACGTCGCGTGCTGTACTGTAAGCCCTTCACTTTTGATACCATTGTGCGACATATGTAAACATTAATTTCCCTACTCTGTAGTTTGAAGCTCCAACCTTTAGCCGGGACAAAAACCGACCTTTTCGAATGTTCGTTGTTATATTCGTAGTTGTAAGCCCCTTCCTATACGTAGCCCATCTCACCATTCACCTCCCCCTTTTCTTGGTAATGGCTGCAGCAGCTGTGAAATTCTAACATTTTTATTTTTCTCTATGAATGCTATTATGCTCATCATCATATCTTGTTTCACTGCACAAAAAAGTATATATATATATATATATATGTATATATATATATATATATATATATATATATATATATATATATATATATATATATATATATATATATATATATATATATATTATACTTATTACCTTCACCTAATACAAATGATCCAGTTAGAGAAAATGCTGTTATAAATAAAATTAAATAGAATTTTATCTAATGTAAGTTAGATTTTACACTCGTGGTGTTGAAATTTCTATATAATGGTGAGCTCACTAATCTTGATATGCGACGTTGATTAATTTACATTATTTCAAAAGTACGCTTCATAGGAATTTCAGTTTTCAGGTCATTGGCCGATCGAGTTCTCACCAAACTTATTATGAATACGAGATTCAGCATCACTGAAGCAGTGAACGCGTTATTGTATGAGTTCCTGGGTACCGATTTTTTTCGAATTTGTGTTATTATCTAAGAATTTGTACAGAGGCAGTATTGATGCAGTGGCGGAAGTCTAAAGAACTTCAATCAAATTACTATATACTGTATTCAGTGAATAAGTTCTAATTCAGCCAGGCAGTGTATGATAAAATAGCCAGTTCACCAGAAGGATATAACTTCAGTTATCTTTATCACAACAACAACAACAATAACAACAAGTGCAGCCGTTTCTAGTCTGCTGTAGGACAAAAGCCTCAGATATGTCTTTATTCATGTCTGGGGTTTGGCCATTTCATCACCACGCTGGCCATAGCGGATTGGTGATGGTGGGCGACGTAGTCTGATCGCTCACAGCAAGCCAACCTAGTATGGAGAACCCTGACTAGTATAACTTTGTTGATCATGCGATACACAAACCTTTTTACCACTTTAAGGTATCCCAACTCAGAAAGGCCACAATAAATAGGAACGACGTTGTTAATTCAAGAAGAACAGTTCATATGTGTGGGCTTTGGATGACAAACATCTTTCAATAAGATTTTTAATTAACTTTCGACAGTCTATCGAAGCGATATAGGTGGGGTTCCTTTCCTGATAAGGCTTGGCGGTATGCTGTAGTCATAAAGGATGACTGTAATTTATGTAGGTGACTTTTACTTCCAATAGAGCAACCCCGTTCCCCCTTGAAGCAGTAGGTTGAGATCTCTTTCAAGTAGGTCATCACTTGGAGTAATTTGTCTTCTCGGTCTATTTCGAGAAAAGATTTCAAGTTTATGGCGAAGGCTATAGAGGAAAAGGTTTTCTTCTCAGACATTCCCTAGTCAAGGAAAAAGAAATAATTTCTGGGAAAGTAAATCTATTATAAATTATTGTTAGCAAATATAAATATTTATGTAATACTCCCTATCCTGTTTTGGAAACCTATATAGCTGACAATACAGATATAAAATAGATTATATATATACATATATATATATATATATATATATACACATACATATATAAGTGTATATATATATATATATATATATATATATATATATATATACCTACATATATATATGTATATATATATATATATATATAAATTATATATGTATATATATATATATATATATATTTATATATATATATATATATATATATATATATATATATATATATATATATATATATATATATGTTTATTCGATATTGAGTTGAACGTTTTATTATATTTCGATATGGTCTACTAATAACAGGAAATAGTAAACATTTCCACTTCTGTTTAGAATTATATCTTTTTATATGGAATGAAATTTACGTTAAGTTTTTCTGGGTGTAATAAAAAGTAACGTCTTTTGCTTGCATATAATAGTTTTTCTGTTATAAGTTAACAGAGAAAAATGTTTGGAGATGTAACATTAATAGCAAATGGCTTTTAATATTTAAATCCACGCAATGCGACTTATTCATTTGATCAGCCATTGTTTGTAGTACCGCCAACTCTCTCTCTCTCTCTCTCTCTCTCTCTCTCTCTCTCTCTCTCTCTCTCTCTCTCTCTCTCTTTTCAGCAGTACCAGACCGGCTATTTGTCGTTATGCGTATTTTTGCTCAGTGAGGTTCAAAACGTTTTATCACTGGCCTTTAAAAGTGCCAAGGTGTCAAGGCGATGTTCGAGTGTTTGTGGGCCTTAACTAATTTTGTCATTCATATAGACATTCCAAAAAGTTGTTTCATCCAATGTTGATTTGATTTTATACGAGATAAATCAAAACTATTTTTAATTGCTCTGGATTTTTATTTTGTAGTCTTTTTATTTTTTGAAAGCCGCTCATAATGGCAGAGGCAAACGACGGTGACATTGCCCTAGCAAGTAGCACAATGCCCAAGAGATTGATCATATTTACATATGATCAGCGCCCTTTATCCTTTGCTCACAAGGATGGTGCGGTTGCAGCGTCCAAAGGAAAAACGAGTTTGAGCGGGTCTCGAAACCCAGTATTGTGATTACCAGTCAGGGGCGTTACCACAATGGCCATCACAACGTATAGGGATTGTATCATAAGCCTCATAAGTAAATATATGCCACTAATTTCAATTTTATTTTAAGCACAGCCTGTAATCATTTCAACATTTCAAATCACACTCACACATTTGTATATATATATATATATATATATATATATATATATATATATATATATATATATATATATACTATATATATATATACATATATATATATATATATATGTATATATATATATATATATATATACAGTATATATATATATATATATATATATATATATATATATATATATATATATATGTACACACAATACAGACAACTCTTAAAGGCCTGTCGATTTCTTATATGTTTTTTATGACTTCTTGAAATTCGAAATTACAAATAGTCTTTCGCGGTAGTCTTCGAACCTGCATCAAGAAAACCCAAATTCAATGTTTTAGCCATTGCTTTACCAAGGAGGATTGAAATATAGTCACATATTCTATACCATCATAAATAAATACGTTGAAATATAGTCACATATTCTATACCATCATAAACAAATACGTTGAAATATAGTCACATATTCTATACCATCATAAATAAATACGTTGAAATATAGTCACATATTCTATACCATCATAAATAAATACGTTGAAATATAGTCACATATTCTATACCATCATAAATAAATACGTTGAAATATAGTCACATATTCTATACCATCATAAATAAATACGTGCACTCTATGGCCTACGTCCTAGAGATTCCAAGATCTAATCATATCCAGCTTCTTACATAACAGTTAATCCCTACAATTTTCATTACTGTACGATCAAAATTGTGGCTAGGAAGGTGTTCACAAACAAACACACAAAAACACAAACAGGAGGTAAAACCTAACATCCTTCCAACTTCGTTGGCGTAGATAATAAATACAGCTCGACTGTTAGGGAAATTTTATTGTAAAAGCTATTGAGTGATTAGTTTGCATGCAATTTCGTTAAAAACCTTTGTAATAACTGACGAGGGAGAAAGGTTTTTAGTTGAAGATGATGAACAGCGTTGCATGCTTTAGGTGACTCGTATTCTTACGTGTGAAAGATTTTTCTCGGGATAATAATAATAATAAAAATAATAATAATAATAATAATAATAATAATAATAATAATAATAATAATAATAATAATAATAATAATAATAATAATAATAATAATAATCAACATCATCATCATCTACGGCCCTACTGAATGAGAAACCTGGTGATTGATAACTCCGAAAAAGTCAAGTTGCATCAAAATAGCAAGTAACTTTCAGCATCTCTCTCTCTCTCTCTCTCTCTCTCTCTCTCTCTCTCTCTCTCTCTCTCTCTCTCTTGTTATCTCGCGGAAGCGGACTCTAAGTTGGAAGTCGTCTACGTCCACATAACTCTTTCCTGGCTTATCTTTCGGAGACAGTGAACTGAAAAGCCAAACCTTTTCTTTTTACTTTTTCTATCAGTTCTATTTGAAAAATAAACACTTTTCCACGTGTTAAGGAATCTAATTGTTGGAAATGATAATGAGAAATATGAATAACGGAAGGTGGACTGATAAGGTGGCAAAGATAAAATTACAATTATTCATTATGGAAAATAAATAGTCAACTACTGGGTTCTATAATGGAAAATATTCGAAAACTAAATTTGGAATATGGTTTTCTGATTCTTGAAATTTGCAATGAAGGCTTATCATTAAGAATAGAACCTCGTAAAGTATTAGTTTATGGTGTTTCACGATATTAAAACGATATTTAAGGTTTTCTAAGATTTTTATTTTCTTCTCAAATGTGTGTGCAGGTGAATGGACGAGTTTCCAAAGAATATTTGAATTCTATTCCCGATGTATTCCAGTAACTGTTGGAATAAACACATTTTGTGTGTCATCTGTGAAGGAAATGCTTCTCAAATGATATTTAAGGGACACTCATAATCCTGATTAGGTCTCCATATCGTTTAAAAAGATTCCTTAGATTTTTGCACATCATTAGTAACAGATTTAATTTCGATTAGTTATTATTTTTCCCATGAAAATCTCTTTGGCAAAAATCTTGATTAAGAAAAAGCCAAAAATCAAGAAGGAACTGTTAATTAGGTGTTTTTGCAAATGATAAATATTGATTTAAGGAGAATTTATAATTTCCTTTTGAATTATTAGCAATTTACATATAACTGGTTAACTTTGAACTCCATAGATTAGTAAAAGTCTGTGAGTTGATAAATGAAGCTCCTTGTGTTTGTTTACCACAGAACCTACCGATATCACATCAAAGTTGCTGGTCATGTGATCAAATTAATCCTGAAAATTAAGGAGTGTGATGACATTGGGAAATGCATACCTACAATCAGACTATATTTTCATATCAAGTTTTATATCTTATTGTTCCTCTGTTAATATTTTGGTTTCTGATCATCCTTTGTAAGTGGTTTCCCGATAGATATTGAATTTCTAGAGCTCTGTTCTGTTACTCCTAAGAAAATTTCATAATATTCAAACATTTACAAGAGAAATGATCAGGATGAAAAAATTCTTATTCCCATTGCTCTATTTCATACCAATTGATGGTTCTTATCAAGTTATTCAAGTAGAGTAGTTATATGGTCTCTCTCTCTTCGTCCAGGCGATCGAAGATATTTCTCTCTGGACAAACTGTCCTGCAGATAGTTTTCAGGATAACAGCAGAAATACATTTACTTTTCTCCATTTATTATTGGGTGCCGCCACGTGTTACGGATCACTTCGCGACCCTTCTTCGGGACTACATTGAGTTTTGGAATTACACTTTGATAAGTGATGAAGAAAATTTGATACAAAATTATTTGGAAACTCTGAAACTATTTAACAAAAATCGATAAACAATACATTAGATTCTTTGAAATGAGGGAATGATGACTCAATATCAGTTTTTAAATGCATAAATAATTTTTCAAAAGGTTTCACAGAATCTCAGGAAGTTCCCAGTTCCATCCATTGATGCCAGGTCGACGTCGGTTCCTCAGGAACACAATTTCTTCCTCAAAGCAGACTATATATATATATATATATATATATATATATATATATATATATATATATACAGTATATATATATACATATATATATATATATATGTACATATATATATATATATATATATAACATACATATATACTGTATATGCATATATATGAATATATATATATATATATATATATATATATAACATACATATATACTGTATATGCATATATATAAATATATATATATATATATATATATATATATATATATATATATATACGTATGTATATATTTATATATATATATATATATATATATATATACATATACATATATATATATGTATATATATATATATATATACAGTATATATATATATATATATATATATATATATATATATATATATATATATATATATACAGTATATATAAAAAATTTTTGAAAACAAAATACCAATTAGATATGGAGGTTCTAGCATGTAGACATTAAAGCCGTTATGTATTTCTTTGATTATCTTTACACAACCTACTTATGGATAAATTGTCTATTCATGTCAAGTGACATGCAGAAAAATGCCATTTATCAGGCGTACGAACAAGGGCCTCCCAAAAGAACGAACAGTAACAGCAAAAGAACGAAAGCCATTGAAAACAGCATTTGGGTTTGTGTTGGCCATCGCAATCCCATCAGCGGACATTCATAGGGAAGAAAACGTCATGGAATTGGAAATAAATGGACATTGACCGGGACCCTCTCAGTGGAAGAGGAGGAGGAGGAGGAGGAGGAGGTGCAGGAGGAGGTAGGATGGTAGGGGAGGAGGAAGAGGAAGAGGGGGAGGGGAGGATCAAAGTGGCAGTGTCTCTTCCTTTTCGTATTCCTCCTCTTCATCCTCCATCCCATTTGAATATTCCATCCCTCCTCAATGAGGTCCCTACCAGACAGCAGATTAATGGCATCGCCGCCGGTTTGTGGAGCTGTAATGAGAGGTTAAAAGGTTATAAAAAGTGCCACCGAATGTGACGCCGGTGATAATAGGTGTGTGTGTGCATATGTGTCTGTTTGTACGAGTGTGAATAAACCTCACACCGAAGTAATAATAATGGTCTCTTTGAGGATCACAATGGACCTACTGGTCATGGCGGTGCTTCCACACGACGGCCCTTTTCTCTTTTTTCCCTCTGGACGATTGTTAACCTTTGCTGGCGATTGTTATTATCCTTTTCGGCTGCTGTTCGTTGATTCTCCGACACATTTTTGCTTTTAATTTGTTCGGGTGGCGGGAGGGATATGCGGTTAAATGGCCTTTTCGGTTCTGACGTGATCGGCATTCAAGAAATTCTCGGGGTTTCTTTGAAATTGATGTCCTTGCCTTGATTTTCATTATTTACGTGATATAATTGTAATCTAATAAGCATAAATTCATATTTATCTATTGTCCCTTTTATTCATACAAATTGAAAGTGCGTGCGTATACAGTGCAGGAAACACGCTACAAAATGGCGTAAATCATAAACGACGAAGGAAGAACCGGAAGTGTATTATTTGGTACGCTGGAAACTAACTGGATAAACTGGATTAGTCATTTAATTCGAAAGCTTATGACAATGATTTGAACACCGAGGAAGTTTTTATTATGGAGCTGTAGCCATATTGATTGGTTTTGCTATATCATAAATCGCTTGTAATGCTAATAAATGTACATTGTAACAGTGGGGTAACTTTTCTCCAATTTTCTGTGACGGGATTTATAGAAATGAGTTCAATGATTTATGTTAGATTTTAGTAAAATTACTGCTAAGTAGTCAGTTAAAAGACTTTTTTCAACATAATTTTTCAATGTTTAATTGTTTTTCATATTTTTGTTGCCTTTAGCCTAATCAAAATAATATTTTAATCGAATTAAGTCACAATAATAGTTTGTTTTAGGAATAATCAAGTTTGCTATTTCGTTTCCATCAAGGGAATCGTTGTATGTGTAATTGGTTTTGTCAGTGAATAAACCTCACTGAAACTGCGACATCCAGAATGAAGATCTGGTATGTTTTTCTTCAAAACAAATTGAAAAGATGATTTGTCAATACAAACGAGATATAATTTAGATATAGATTCCTGATCCACCGAAAAAAGGGGATGAATTGTCCAATTTTTTTTAATAGTTGGTGTGAGTCATTAACCAATTCATGAAATATGGATGGTGAATCGGATACATTAAGTGTTTTTTTTTTCTTTTACAATAAATCAAAATCCAATACTTATGTAGATGAAAGAAAAGAATTAGACGAACCTGAATGGGGCAAGCTTTGTTTGGGATCCATATTTGTCCCAATTTAAACAGTTTTTTTTTTTTTTATATGAATTATTGGTAACCAGATGTCATCTTAAATAAAGTTGGATCAGGTGGCAGCATTTATCATTTATGATGTCGATTTACATTTAGTAATTAGAATCTATAATAAAATAGCACAATAAAACTCCTCTCTCTCTCTCTCTCTCTCTCTCTCTCTCTCTCTCTCTCTCTCTCTCTCTCTCTCTCTCTCTCTACGCGCATATGTATTTTAGTCTTTAGATCTCTGGTGGGTAATAAAATGGTTCGTCAATGACTATGGCATGTGGTACTTCAAGTGCATTGAGATTACTAGAAACATTTTATCTTTTGTAGACCTAAATGCTTTTGTTATTATCTTAGGCCAGTCACAAAGGGCGAGCTATAAATGGCAAATAGTCGGAAAACGAAGACTTAAAAAAAGAAAGTACGTTCATAGGAATAAACGTAGTATACTAATCACACTATCTTTTAGTACACCCATAAACGTATTTTCATTAATATAGGTTTTCTGTTTAGGTATGTTATATCAAGTTTGCTGACCCACTTTCGAAAATAAGAAAATAGGAATCAAATTCACTGAAGTCGGGAAGAACAGTTTTATTCATTATTTTTTTTGATGAATGAATGTTATTTCCCATTGTAATTTACGATTGATGTAATCTTATTTCTTTAAGAAAGATTAAACTTGATTTGAATTCTAGGTAGGCTTACCATCTTTAAATGTAGTCCTTATATCATACAAGAATCAGTATGATGGGATAGGGAAGAAAATCTAATGAGATTTTTCATTTGTTATAGCAAAACGCTACTGGGTTTTAGATCTCACAATAACTGTGATTACCGACTCATAAACATAGCGTAGTATGATATTTGTTTCGGTTTTTTATATACCCTCGATTGGTATTTGTACGTTTACAACTGTTCACCGACGATGACGTTGCTTTCCCATGTTATATTTTTTCCTATCCTAACTAAGAAAGGAATTATTTATAAACACACCATACTATTAGCTCAATGTTACTGCATTATGTCCAGATTGTATCCATGAAGATTATTTTTATGCACAATTTACTATTTACGAAGCGATAATTTATTACAATTGTAAATATTTTTACAAATATATACTGTAGAATTATCTACTTCTAATTCTTGTCAGTGATGAGCATTTACCCATTTTTGTATAACTAATATATCTCTTTGCTTTATCATACTGTAAAACAATATTTCTTCCGGTAATGGTTATTACAACCAGTGCGTGAATACTAATGGATCCTATGTATCATTGACCGTTGGTATGCATTTACTTTGATGCTTCTTGAAATATGTTCGCCATTTATTAAGAGTGTATGATTGTACACATTAGCGTGAAAGACATTGTTATTTTGTGTAGCTCCATCGTGTTATATTGCTGTTCTAAATAAATATTTTTGATAATACGTATAAAATAGAGGAAATATAGAAATAAATAAGTATAATTTTTGAATAAAATATTATGAAGGTAAACAGTCGTAACACGCCTAAATTTTCATCGTAATCTACAAACGATATACCGTTATATTTTTAACATTTATAGAGAAAGAGATATAAATGTAACATAGTGAAAACATTTCCGAGTAATTATTGTAGCCAAATAATATAATTTTTTTTTTCATGTTTAGGGGGCGTTTTTTAAAAATTAAATGTGTTTAAATGCAGCATCCAAAGTCTCTCTCTCTCTCTCTCTCTCTCTCTCTCTCTCTCTCTCTCTCTCTCTCTCTCTGTGTGTTTGTGTGGGTGTGTCCGTCTGTGCGTATGTCTCTATAGCTGTGTTATTAAAGGATCACCCAAAGGTCATCTGGCTAATGTCCATAATCGTTGCATGCACAGTCGCCTTGATTAGTCGATATGTTATCGCTGCATTCGAAAATATACACTTGGATTAGTTGCTAATATTTGCATACTTTCTCGATACAACAAAATACTGTAGTAGTTGTATTGGGTTCTCAGTAAATAGAAAAACAAATAATATGTAACACGTTGCAAATTTAGTAAGAGGCCATTTGACAATAGCCCTGCTTTCATCAGCATTGCCCGGAATGAACTAGAAGGTAACTTTTCAAACATGCATTATAATGCATTTAGAATGACTTCTTCTAGATTATGTTTCGACAATTTAAAAACAATATGGTCCATAGATTACTTTTGTTAGATACTAGTCAAAATTATAGTCCTTTGATCTTTATGGTATTATATACATAAACACACACACACACACACACACACACATATATATATATATATATATATATATATATATATATATATATATATTTATGTCTATATGTTTATATATATACATATATATGAATATGTATATATATATATATATATATATATATATATATATATATATATATATATATATATATATATATATAGTGCATGTGCGAGTATTTGTGTCAAAGAATATATATATATATATATATATATATATATATATATATATATATATATATATATAAATGTATATATAATATGTATACACACATATATATATATATATATATATATATATACATACATACATATATATATATATATATATATATATATATATATATATATATATATATATATATATATATATACAGTATATACATGGTATTTGGGCATGTTACTTTACCTTTATAACAAATGTACATTGCATTAGTGGCGTCCAGAAATCGAGGCTAGCATCTTCCCCGGACAAATTGTCCTTCAAATATTTTTCAGACTATAAGGAAAACTGCGTTTACATTTTTCCATTTGTTATTTGGCGTCGACACATGTTTCGAATCCCTGTGGGGCTTTTCATCAGGACTACGTTGGTCGAGTGATGGAATTATACTTATATATGAAGGCTATAGTGGTGAACAATTTGATACAAAATTATTCGGAAGTTCCGAAACTAATAAACAAAAGTGGATGAATAAAAACTTTTTATTCGGTGAAATATAAAGATGAAAATTTAAGATTCATTTTAAATAGTTCACTCTTGGACTCTGTACACCTAATGACCATGCTCATTGGCGTTGGAAAGAATCTTTTGTCCCTTAAAAAAACTCCAGATCACCGACCCTGCCTGTTCCCCCTGTCCTGATTTTTTTTTCCTGATTTTACCAACTTGTGTAAGTAAAGTCCATGTATGAACACTAGATTATCTTCTTTACCTCTGAAGATAAACATTGAACATAAGTCTCGTACTGTCAACACAGAGTCACAGAGAGAAAAACGTAGCTAGAAAAATACTAAAAAAAAAATCTGTATAAGATTAATGCCAAAAATACTTGCTTAAAGGGGGGTTTTCATCCCATATTATTATTATTATTATTATTATTATTATTATTATTATTATTATTATTATTATAACAGTGAATAATAATTAAGGTAATTCACAGCAGCACATTTATAGATTTATTTCAGAAACAGATATTCTGAAAGCTGTTTAACTTTTATACTGACCTGTTTGCTTCTATGATTTTGAATTGAATTTTCTTTTATAATCAATGTTATAACAAATGATATCGCGTTAATGACATTTGACATCAGGATGCCGGAAAACCCAAAATCAATCAGTTAATCATTGGAATTAACACACAATCACATTGGGATTTAATAAAAGTATCGGCTGAATGTCGTAAGTTCGATCGTGAAGTTATTATTATTATTATTATTATTATTATTATTATTATTATTATTATTATTATTATTATTATTATTATTATTGTTGTTGTTGTTGTTGCTGCTAAATCCGTCCTTCTGAGTAGTTAATTTGTATAAGAAATAACAAAAGGGGGTAATGTTATATCTTTAAATCTTTGTTCATCATGTTTTTGATTTAAGGAAAATTAGATTTTTTATTTTCTATTATTTCACACAACAAAGCCTTAGAATTTGGAAATACTATTGCATGTTAGTAATTGAAAAAATTCTTATATTTACAATGCCCAAGTGGCTGTATTCATAATATGTAGATTTTTTAAAGTCTTAGACTATATTCAAGCATCTGATCCTTGATTTATATATTGCATTAAAGTGTATCGCTAAGCTGTAAATAATATTTAAATTTAAATAATTAAAGGTAGAAGGAAATATTTCTAGCTCACCGATGTTCATAATAATCACTATCATTTTGAGACTTATTTTTGTAATATGAATGACTTTTGAATTTATTTAATTTTCATTTGTAGCTTAAATTGAAAATATCCGTCATTACTGCCAGAAAAATTTTATATCTAAATATTCATGTAAAAGTATTCTTGAGAAATCGCACACAAGTTACTTAAAGATCTTTTTTTTTCTCTCTTGCAGTATGAAATGCACACCTTGAATCTTTGTTCCACCTTCTTGGCTATTTTTTAATACTGTTTGACCTCCAATTGTTAAAAGGAGAATTTAAGAAGGCGTAAGTATTTGGCATTCGGTTCCTGAAGATCGCAGGTAACTTGAATGGGCAAAAATAGAAACTAAATGTAGGAGTGCTGTACCCTTGGGTTATACGGAATTCAATAAACAGAGAGGATCTCATATGGAAGTCTTATTATTAAATGCGAATTTTGTGCTGTATCCTTTTCCTTATTGATAGCTACATCCAATCGAAGATTACAAGGAAAGTGGCGGAATGAAAAGGGAAAATAAATAAGAGCTCATGTTCAACACAGAAAAATAAAATGAAGATAGAAACGCAGGAAAATTACTCTCCAAGGGGGAGTTGTGTAGGAAATGTTCATGTCTTGCATACATCATCTCCTGCGAGAAATGGTGAGAACGCATGTTAGGGCAAAATCCTCAGTCATGCATAAAGTCCCAAATTCAAGTCGTAATCCTTAACAACCATTTCATCACTGCCGTTGCTTCCCTCCGCAAATATACGTATGAGGGGTCTCTTATCCACCCCATCCATTTGGAGTCGGGAAGTGAAAAAAGGAGCGCATTTCCTTCCCATTGGCTTCCCTATCAATCAAGGGGAAGCCGTCAGCGATCCCACACATGCCCCTCTCCTACAACCTGTAATAACACAAATAGACTCATTTTCCAAAGGGAGACTCCCTTCTCGACCTGGTCGGGTGGCGGGATGTGGCAGAAGAAGAAGAGTCACAGACAGGGAAGGGAAAGGAAGGGAAGTGCTTAGGGGACGACGCTGCTGCAACACTTCTTGGCGCAGGATGTTGCAGACACTAT
>NC_090738.1:50099754-50122254 GCF_036898095.1 Palaemon carinicauda
ATATCATCCATACCGATCAGAGGGAGTATTGCTAACACAAGTGTGTTTTGTTTTTTATTACTAATAGAATTGAAGGCATGTAGTCATCTACTTAAAAGTGGAGACCTAATATCTGAAAATATTTGATGTAAGTTTTCGCTTACCACTGCAAGCCTGTATGCGATTGGAAACCAAATAAAGGTCTTTCTTCACATGGTGTGATTAGATCCAACCCAAGCATTCTAGTGAGGGGGAGGTACTTACTTAACCTACAGAGAAGGATAAGAAATTATCATGGTCACGCATTCTTATCTATATTTAATTTACATCTATTTTCATTAGAGTCTAAAGAGACCCGCTCTCATCATCGTAACTTAGAGCCAAATGGTCTTATGTTAAATTGAAATATGTCTAGAACCCACAGATCACATTCACCAGAAATATAATTATTTTGATAATAACAATTGGGTCTTAACGTCTCAATTTTCCCACGGGATTTGGATTCTCTTACTACTGTCAACCTTTATATGGAAGGGAGATAAATGAAGAAGTTCTAGTATAATGTATTTGAACAATACATTTATACTTACTATTTTTCTTAAATAAATTCTTATTGTTCATCAGAGATTGGTGGGCTGAACAGTACTCTCACTCGTCCAAGCGAGTCTGGGATCGAATCCCAACACAGAATGAAAGAACTTTTGGATTTATTTCTCTTTTCGAATATGGCTTCAAATGGTTAGCAAATCCCGAAACACGGAGGTCATTGAGCGGTCATTACGACGATTATTATGAATACATTTCTGGTTCATTAGAGCAGATAATAGGAAATATATATATATATATATATATATATATATATATATATATATATATATATATATATATATATATATATATATATATACGTGTGTGTGTGTGTGTGTGTGTGTGTATTTGTAATTGCGCATGCAACCCGTCAAAATTGACGGATAGATATTTAGATTGATATGAACTCAGATTCATTGTTCCCACCCCTTCCCCCTTTCCTAACTACAACACGGCAATTACGGTTTCCGAGCGTACCTCTCGGGGAACCCTTTCTCACAAGTGTATCCTCCTCTCCCCCTACCTCAAGGACGGGGAGAGACCGAGTTGGTATACATCTGACAATGCTGTTCAGCGTGACCGGATATATATATATATATATATATATATATGTGTGTGTGTGTGTGTGTGATATATATATATATATATATATATATATATATATATATATATATACATATGTGTGTATGTATATATATATATATATATATATATATATATATATACATATATATATATATATATATATATATATATATATATATATGTATGTATATATATATGTATATATATATATGTATATATATATATATACATATATATATGTATATATATATATATATATATATATATATATATATATATATATATATAAAGCCAAACACTTGGTCTTTATTATACAGGTAGAAGTTTATTATTATTATTATTGTTATTATTATTATTATTGATATCATTATTAATATTATTATTATTATTATTATTATTACAAACGAGGCTATAACCCTATTTTTGTAAGAAAGATGCTATAAGCCCAAGGGTTCCAACAGGGAAAAATAGCGCATTTAGGAAAGAAAATAAGGAAATAAATAAACAACAAGAAAAGAATTAACAATCAAAATAAGATATGTCAAGACTAATAACACCATTAAGTTAGATCCTTCGCATAAAAACTATGACAAAAAAAAAAAAAAAAAACGGAGGAAGAGAAATAAGATAGAACAGTATGCCGGAGTGTTTCCTCAAGCAAGAGAACTCTTATCCAAGACAGTGGAAAGCCGTGGGTCAGAGGCTATGACACTACCCAAGACCAGAGAACTATGGTTCGATTTTGTAGTGTCCTTCTCCTAGAAGAGCTGCTTACCATAGCTAAAGAGTCTCTTCTACTCTTACCAAGAGGAAAGTGGCCACTGAACTATTACATTGCAGCAAGTTAACCCTTCGAGCGAAGAATATTCTAGTAATCTCAGTGTTGTTAGGTGTATGAGGATAGAGGAGAATGTGGTAATAATAGGCCAGAATTTTCAGTTTATGTGCAGGCAGACATAATGAGCCTTAACGAGAGAGAGGGATCCAATGTAGTATTCTTTAGCCAGTCAAAGGGCCCAATAACTCTCTAGCGGTAGTATCTCAACGGGTGGCTGGTGCCCTGGCCAACGTAGTACTTAACTATATGCTCAAGCAAACTTATACCATGCACAAACACACACACACACACACACACACACACATATATATATATATATATATATATATATATATATATATATATATATATATATCTGTGTGTGTATGAGTAGTATATACATCTTTTTTCCTTAGAAGGGAGGATCTAAAGAATCTCGGTGCTGGAGTTCCTTTCAGTATGAGGTTTCTAACCTGATGCCCCTGTGACCACAGGATTGCCTAATTGAGTAAGAGATACAATGGATTTTCCGAAAACTGCCTATTTAGCTCTGATTTTTTTACTTTTTTTTCTAGTTAGAAATAATTATTCTGATATAATAGGTATCGTTGAACTTGTGCAAATACGCTTAATAAAATAGTGGGTAAGAAGTACAGTATGATCTCAGCCACAGGAGCAATGCAATATAAAACTACGGAGAATTTTCATTATTTTTTATTAGTCGCCAAATACACACAAACATAAATACGCACCCACAAAAAATCAACGCAAGTTATTGAATAAAGAGATTGATCAATCTGTAGTAAACTTGTATATTTTTTTTTCTATCATCTAGAAGACGTGTCATTTCAACTCTCCTATTAGGCTAGCTAGACGGACCAAATCATATCTTTGAGTACGATTGTGAAAGGTCAGTTCTGTATTAGATTTAGTGAAAGCTATTCCGCAAAAAGTATAAATACTCTTTGATAGGCGATTATTACGGAAGGTCATTTTACCTGAGCGGGAATCGTACCGAGGGGCATATATTTATCTGTGTGACTGTTTCCAGCACCCGTCATTAAAACATCATTCCAAATTATGACGTCCCCCAATGATCTTTTCTGGAGCCTCCCTAGCGCTGACCCTCAACTATTATCTTGTTTTGAATTAACTTTTTGCGATTTTCATATTTTACTTGAGGTGTTTATTTTTCTTGGACAAAATTACTAGTTTTTACTATATAATTTTCAAATGGATGTTGGATGAGCACTAATGTTAAATAAAAATTGCTTCCCAAATTTAAAGGTTGTCTGCTGATATATAGTTTTCTTCCAATTTTGTTTTTATAGATTTATTATGTTTCATCCAAATGACAAACTGTTTTTATTCGGCTAAGATTAATGATATCTTGTATGGACTGACTTAACCTAATTACTTTTATAACTTTTCCTTCGCTTTCATTGTGGGGACAATAGTTTCGTTTATAATAGGATGACACTCTTGTGACCAGGGTCATTCCTAATACTAAATGAGAATGAGGCCAAGCCATTCTCATTAATCATTCTGTGTTCATTTACGGAAAAAGATGATTTCATTCAATTAAAGTAGATGACATCGCTTACATCCTGAGTCATTAACATTAATTGAATTAACTTTCAACATATTTTCATCTATTTAGTCATTAATTCGACATAGAGGTCGTGTGATTTTAACGATTGAACGAGATAATAAACATTAATTTGTCATGACGAAAAGGTAACTCGAAGACAGGCATTACTTTGTTCTTTATTTCCGTATTGATAATATATTCTTACGAGATTTTATGCTGAATGCTTTTAAAGAACATTCAAGTATCGGAATGTTTTCTTCCAGCTAAATTTTACATTGAAAATTTCACTATGTAAGTTAAGGCAAATTTAGATAAATAATTAATTCATTTAGAATTTGCCATGACGACAGAAACGAACGCTTAACACCAGGTCGTTTGAGAACCATCAGATGCATTTGCAAATAATTACACCAAAGCTTCAGTAGATATAAACATTATCTATCTTATCTGTCACCTGCCGTGCCTTACAATTCTAACAGAAAAGGCGATTAATATTTCGCTAGTATGTTATTCTCCCTTCAAAAAATCGTTTCACATTTATCTTGCAACTACTGAAACAGGATGAAATCTGGTATAGGAAAATTCAAAGAAAATTTTACGTGGTAATCTTTCATAAAAGTTACTTCCAATAGCACCTTTCCTACTTGCGCTGCAATGCTTGACGGCCTACTTGTTTTGCTCAGTATCAACATTCACAGTCTGCTGAGTAGCTTCACTGCGATCCTGCCTAGTTGCAGAGTCCGTTTACTCCTTTTACAGCAAGACTGTGGAATGGTCCTGTGAGTGGTTTTGGTAATTTCCGTGATCCTAATTTCAATGAATGCTGGACGCAGTTCTGTTTTCAAGCACCTTATCGCATTGCCTTCGAGTTTCTGCGTAGTGTTGCTGTTTACATAAGTTTTTCTTCTACTTTTCATTTTGTCTTCTTTGGCCAGATTTACATAGTGAAATATGTAGAATTTTACTCTACTAGATTTTTACTATATTATGTTTTCTGCCTTTGACTTTTCCCTTATACTTGCCTGATCGTCATATTTGCGTTCTAAGAATTATAATATCAGAATCAACCGATTGTGATCTCATAGTAGCCTATGTATCATCAAACAATTTTTTCTTTTCTAATGTTTTTGAAATGATTTGGAGCATATTTTCTTGTTAAAAAATCGTATTCATATTGGATATTGTGAATCCTACTGTTGAATCAATTCATAAAAATTACACTTGATATAACTGTCTGAAGTATCAATTCGTTCCACTGGCGATCCTCTATAGATAGTTTATACGTTTTGTGCACTACTAATACTACTACTACTACTACTACTACTACTTATTATTATTATTATTATTATTATTATTATTATTATTATTATTATTAGTAGTAGTAGTAGTAGTAGTAGTAGTAGTAGTAGTAGTAGTAGTAGCAGTAAAAAGAAGGAATATAGATAAAGTTGAGTACTTATTTTCTTCACGCTTTTTAATCATTTTGTTAATGACGATCTGTTTAAAAAAAACATTCAAATTTAAGATTTAAAATTTGGAAATATTAAATCGTGTTGATGGTCCGCTAACAGATTTGAAATGATGCAATATGATTTTAAGTAGTTTGTTCATCAACAAATATGTTAGAGGCTTTGGTGCGTCACAATTATATAATTAATCTTTAAAAAATAAAAAGTCTTATAACGCAAGGTTAAAAACGTCAAGAAAAGAAGAAAATCACAATTCTCTGTAACTGGGTCATTTGTTTCATTTGAAAATTATTCATACTAAATTCAATGTTAGGTAGGACCATTGCTATTAGTAATGGTATTAGTTTCGTATGAAATGAGTTTGATCCGTGGTCGTCTTATAAAAAGCAATCGTTATAAAGATGTGAATCTCTCTCTCTCTCTCTCTCTCTCTCTCTCTCTCTCTCTCTCTCTCTCTCTCTCTCTCTCTCTCTCTCTCATTGCAAGAGACCGTGTCTGGACGTAAAGGCCCTTGCAATTTATGACAACAACTTTACCTGTCTCTCCTAAATTATTCGCAGCATGGCTAGAAGACGTTTTAAAAAATTTAATTGGGAAAATGTAGGAATTAACATTAAGTGGTTATACCTTAAGTAATTAAGATTTGCAGATGACATAGTTCTGTTTAGTGAATCACTGGAGGAATTGCTAAATATGATAGAGGATTTGAATAGTAAGAGCAGAAATGTAGGACTGAAAATTAATATGAGTAAAACTATTATAACGTTCAATGAAAATTCAGAGAAACAACAAATTACGGTTATGGACTCACATATAGCGATTGTTAATAAATATACATCCTTAGGATGGGCAGTAAGCGTTTCCCAGGTTCATGTGCTGGAGAGCTTTTGATAAACAAAATGAGATTATGATAAGTAAAATACCGCTTTCTCTAAAAAGAAAAATATATAATAAGATGACCCTACCAGTATTAACTTAGGCATCAGAAACTTGGAGCCTTACCAAAGTCTTAGAACATACGCTATTTACAACTCAGAGAGCTATGGAAAGAATTATTTTTGGGATTAACAAGGATACTTGAGCCAACTAAAGTAGAGATATTCTAACAACATATTAGAAAAAGAAATGGACATGGGCAAGATATATAACGAGAATGACAGATAGTAAAAGAATGGGTCCCTAGAGATTGCAAAATAAGCAGGGGAAGGAATAGAAGATGATGGCCATTAGCTAAAAAAATTTACTGGTATAGACTGCCAAAGAAAGATCATAAACAGACATAAGTGGAAGGTTATGTTGAGTCCTTTGTTCTGCAGTGGACTAGTAGTGGCTGATTACACACACACACACACACACACACACACACATATATATATATATATATATATATATATATATATATATATGTATATATATATGTGTGTGTGTATATATTTATGTATATAAACAGTATGTATATATATAAATATATATATATATATATATATATATGAATATATATATATATATATATATATATATATATATATATATATATACACACACACACACACATATATATATATATATATATATATATATTATTAGCTAAGCTAGTGGCTGATTACATATATATATATATATATATATATATATATATATATTATTAGCTAAGCTAGTGGCTGATTACACACACACACACACACACACACACATATATATATATATATATATATATATATATATATATATATATATATATATATGTATATATATATATATATATATATATATATATATATATATATATATATATATATATATTATTAGCTAAGCTACATCCCTACTTGGAAAAGCAAGATGCTATAAAACCAAGGCCTCCAACAGGGAAAAATAGCCCTGTGAGGAAACGAAATAAGGAAATAAATAAACGATATGAGAAATAATTAACAGTTAAAGTATTTTGAAAATATTAACAACATCAAAACAGATATTTCATATATAAGCTATAAAAAGACTTATGTCAGCATGATCAACATAAAAACATTTGATGCAAGATTGAACTTTTGAAGTTTTTCCGATTCAACTACCGGATTATGAAGATCATTCCACAACTTGGTCACAGCTGGAATAAAACTTCTAGAATACCGGTACTGTGCAGTATTGCACCTCATGATGGAGGAGGCTTGACTATTAGAATTAACTGCCTGCCTAGTATTACGGATAATGGAACTGCCCGGGAAGATCTGAATGTAAAGGATGATCAGAATTATGAAAAATCGTATTCAACATGTATAACGAACTAATTGAACTACGGTGCTAGAGATCAATATCTAGATCAGGAATTAGAAATTTGATAGACCGTAAGTTCCTGTCCAACAAATTAAGATGAGAATCAACAGCTGAAGACCAGACAAGAGAACAATCCTCGAAACAAGGTAGAATGAAAGAATTAAAATATTTTTTTCAGAATATCTTAAAAAAATTTCTCAACAATCCATTTTTTTTTGTGCAATTGAAGAAGACAGTCCTAATGTCTTTCTCAAAAGTAAATTTGCTTTCGAGAATCTCACCTAAAATTTTTAAGTCATTCAGAGTTAAAGAAACATACATAAATATATATATTTATATATATGTATCTATATGTATATACATATATATATATATATATATATATATATATATATATATATATATATATATATATATATATATATACACAAACATGGAAAATTCGAATATAGAGTGAATCCTGACTATTTTCCTCTTACTTCTTCAAAAGGTGTCCTCTTCAAGAAGTATAATGAAACTAGTCAGGATTCATCACATGTTTTCATTTTCCCTGTGTGTTTTTTGTTTTTTTTCATATGAGCATTACATTTGCCTGTGAGCTTTGCGCATCTCTCTCTCTCTCTCTCTCTCTCTCTCTCTCTCTCTCTCTCTCTCTCTCTCTCTCTCTCTCTATATATATATATATATATATAATATATATATATATATATATATATACATATATATATATATATATGTATGTATATATATATATATATATATATATATATATATATATATATATATATATATATATAATCTGTAGTGTTAATCACAAAGCAACCATTAAGGTTATGCAAGGCGTTATTCCTATTCCAGCCAATTTATGTGATGAACATCAGTGACCATTGGTACTATAGTACCAAATAATCCCAAATTGATCAAATCGTATCTTCCCTTTTTAGTTTAGTCAATCTGTGGATGAACTTAGAAGAATCTGCAACAATTTTTTTTTCTGGGGATGGGATCTCCCAATCATCTAAATCATCCAGAATAAAAAAAATCAAGGAAAATTTATGCAGGCTATGTAAGGGGAACCAATTAAAAAGGTTGCTGTAAAACATTTTTTTTTATATATTTTAAACCTATATTTCTTGAAGGTAAACCATTCATAATGAGTCATCGATCGCTTTATCTTTATTACTATTTTCCTCCCAACAAAGCACTCAGATACTGGTGTTATTGAAATTAAAACTCCTAAAACTTCCTGTGAACGGTTATTTATAATGTCAAACACAACAGTAAATAATCATATGGAAAAATATTATAGTTCACTACACACGAATTAGTATATGCTATCGTCTTTCAATGCTGGAGGAGTATTGCTGCTGTAAGAAGTCCTGTATTCTTTATATGCCACAGAACACACCAGTCACTGTTTTCTGTAGGAGCATTTTCGCGAGTTACAAAGTTCCTGGGAGCAGTTGGCAGGTCAGTTGTTTGAGCTTCCAGTCGATCCTCTACTTGGATCCAGCAACATTCCTATGGATCCAATTTTCCATGCTGGCCGATCCATTCCTGGGCTTGATAATAGACTCATACTGTGGTAGTAGGCAGCTACTGACGTAGGAGAGAGAGTGAACATTTGTGAAGGGGAGGTGGTTGTAGATGTCATTTAACAGAACTGCCAAAGATGACGTTTGTCCAACCTTTTCATGGGCTGGCCACTATATAAAGACATGCAAGCTTCCTCTCCCACTAAAACTATCTCCTTCTTATGAATCATTCCAAAGAACACATCGACCTACTTCCTGAAGTGATGGTCGTTCTTTAGCTTTCGAAAAGGAACTTTGCCTGTGCCTAACATATGAAATGTGGTGTTACAGCTAGCGAATGCATTTGTAAATGGAAGCATGAAGTACATCTCAGTCACCAGAGATCTCTGTAGCCAATGAATGTCCCAGATGCGGTTCGTTTTTAGATGTTTCTTGTCTGATTGCAGGTACAGAGGCTGACATTCTGAATCAGCATAGATGCCCAGAAGAATTAACAAGTCAGTGTCCTCTCCTTTTAATGTTGTGGGTCTTTCAGATGTGCTCCCTACTGCTGTTTTGACAATAAAAGACATCAACATTACCTTCTGCCTGCAGAACTTGAAAACCAGCTACTTTTTGTTTCTGAGATAGCATGTTAACAAACCTTAGTTTATTGGTTCTGTGGACCATGAAGGGTTTCTTCTTGGTAATGACAGGTATGCTGCTACTGACGTTTAACTTGGGACTCACACCACGAAAGCAGCGAAGGTGTGTTATGTCCTTTGTAGATGGTTGTGACCCATAACCCTCAAACACGATGGTGGCCTGGTGAAATTTTTAGACATATTCGAAAAACATGCTGCAGATAGCATCAAATGTTAGGCCTTTTGACCATGGTAGTCAATGCAGTAGAGATCCGCTATCCAGCACATATGCGAGGTATGTTAAACCATTTCCTTGTAGACCAGATAGCATCAGCCAGTTTGCCTCTCAATGAAGTCCAGAGGGATCAAAAAGAGCTGATGGTTTATTGCAAAGTTCATACTTGAAGATATCTCCTAGATTTTCGGCAGCTTCACATGCAATTGCAGCTGAAAAAGCAGCTGAGGATTCACATGCATAAATTCTCCATCAACCTTTATGCATGACTTGCTGTCCATTGTGACCACCCTATTTGTCTTCTTGAAGGTGTAATTACTGACATAATTTCCTGTTATCGACTACAGAATCTTGCATCCCACCTCTTTTGCTTTGTCAACGTTTACTGCAGTGTCAGCAGTCACTCTTATGGCAATGTTTTGCAGTGTGGTATCCCATTCAAAGGAATTTCTTTGTTGTAGGGAGTAAAGGAAACTTTTCATATCCCTGTCATTTATTATGATTCTGGCTGGAGCAGAATGTTATTCTGGTCGCTGGACACATGGCACCATTGACACTAGAGCAAGCTGGTATTGATAAAAGCCACTGAATGCATTGAGGATCAGTCATTTCAGACCCTCATGCCATTCCTCCAGTTGTTTTCATTGTTCTTATCAAAGATTGTTTTATTCCCAGGTCAGTCAAAAGTCCAATCCAGTAGTGACTGCTCCTACAAACAACGTGGTACCCTGACGTGAAAAATGAAAAGTCCTTTGGATAGCATCGGTTGCAAGTAGATGTATGCCGACTTGGCTACAGACAGTATCCTGCAGTAGCAAAGTATAGTAACATTTCTTGAAATGACTTCAAAGGAAGCACCCAGTTACCATTTCTCTTAGCATTGATGAACAAGTGCAGAATGTCAACCACCTCCATGTATTGCACCCAGAGTTTGCTGGTACGATTTGCTGTCATTTGTACTTTCTGTGCTTCTAGTTTCTGTTGGAATCTGTCCAGAATCCTGATGAACACACTTCTTGGCCCTATATTTCACCAGCAACTAGTCTGCCATACAGCTGGAGAACTGCAGCCAAGTCTTCATTCAAATCAGCTGATGCAGAAAAATAGGGTGTTTTTTCCATATCATCAGAACCAGATATACTGATGTAAGACAGTGGAATATCTACATTACTTGTTTTGTATCAAATTAGTGTATTGTCAAATAATGGTAGTGATGTGTTGAAAGCCTTTACTGCTACTGAGGCATTCAGGACTGTGTCCACAAGTAAGTGACCCCTGACTGCTCTCACTATAGCTTTCACGTGTAATATGTGAGAAACTATGCTGGGAGCATACGCCACCTCAAGCAGTCCATGAAAGCCAGAACTAGACATTTTGTGGTTAATAGACCCAAAAGAAACTCATAGTGCAATGCAGATCACTCTCAGGTGGTTCAATTGCGACATTGGTTTGGGCTTTCCCCTACTGATGCTGGTCAAATATAATTACTGGTATCACATCATGGCACTTGGCTTCTGCACACACAAGTTTCAGTGTTGAATAGATACAGTTCTTGTTACTGTTGTTCATGTCTATTATTGGTAGGAATGTGATAGATGATTGTTCTGACTGTTTTCCTTGGGAGACATCCTGCATCATACCTGTCCATCCAGACCATGGTGACTGTAGAGGTCAAGATACTTTCCAGAGCAAATCTATCTTCTCTGTGGGGTCTACTTTTTCAACTAGATCCAGACTTTCATAGAGAAAGGCAGAGTGGCATTGCCATCTACCTTGAAGTATCAGAAATTATATTTACATTAACAGCTAGGTCTTTGAAACTTACAGTCAGCTTGAAAATGCCAGTGGCGTATGGTGCCTGATGCCAGGTGTGACAGTAGTAATGGTGGAAAGTATTGAACCCATTCAGTGTTCTAATGTGATCAACATTATCAGCAATACATCGGAAAAAGTGTCCTGAAGTGATGCCTTGGGTATCTGTACCTTGTGAGACTAGCTGAAATCTCAAATTTCTTAACTTCTGTGTAAGATGTATGGAAGCTATGCCTATTAAGAGGATCGGTGCAGAACTTTTATTCAGTGATGGTGCATGTGAACTGGAAGGCGAGTAGAGGAGCAAGGGGGTCTCTTGGCCAGGCAGCTTGCATTATTCCTTAGCTAAGAGAAGCAATCTTGAGGTTACCATTGTTTTCAAGGACATGGGAACAAATTCAATGTTATTCTCTAAGTCTGAGCTGTCCTCAGGTCTAGGATACTCCTCTGAGCTAGTGGATACAGACTTTTAAGTAATTACTGATGAGGTGAGCTGCAGTCTGTATAAATCTTATCTGCTCTGCCTCAGGGTCAGTTTCATTTGGGGCCTGATAGAACTAATCCACAATGTCTGCTACTGTGTTCCAGAATGTTGCTACATCACGTGTTCCGATAATGTTTGTGATAAGGAGATCATTGCTAAAGTGGTCCTTGAATTTCTTCTTCATGTGCTTTGTGCTATACGGATCTCCACAATACTCATTCACCTTCAGGATAATGTCACCATTAGTCACCTGTTCATCATCATTCTTTAGTAGAAAAGCAGCTACCTTAAGGAATGCATAATCTTTTGAGTTGCCCTCTTACAAGTTCAGGTTTGGTGTGTGATTGTCTGATATAGCAAAGGAATATATTTCCCTGTCCTGAAATTGCGGTTGCAGACTTATGGTAAACATCCTCTACTGCATGCATATCTTAAGTAAATTAAATTTTATTGAGCACCATGTAACGAGCCGAGAGAAGGGTTGTGACTCAAAGGCCGGATGCAATCAACTGAGTACTTTATTAACCCTGGATAGGTACGGTGGGTCGTTTGCGACCCCGAGCGTCAAAAAAAAACAGGTTTTTCTCACGTGACTCACCCCTGTGACTGAATTTGTGGGTGATCGACCTGCAGGAGGTGTCTCCCCTACACGCTCTAGTAGTGTCCAGATGTGCATTGCTGTAGCTGTACTCCTTCCCCGATTTCTGAGACGCGTCGGGGTCGTTCGCGTCCGAGTTTACCCTTCTGAGGTAGTTTGCATAATTATCAAAGTTATTACGTATTATGAAATTGTCGTAGAATGGTGCAACTTGTATAGGTTATCAGTTGTGGAAAGTCTTGGTGGATTGTTTGGCTACCATGTGCATGTTTTTTTTTTTAGTTAAAATGTCGTTCATCACCACGAGGACCATTTTACCGCGAGCGCCCCTTTTTCATTTTTTTTCATTTTTTTGCCAAGTCATTTTTCCGTAAGATATTGCCAAATAGTGTCGTAAAACTTTTGCTTGTTTAGTGTTGGAAAGTGTGTCTGGATGATCTGGCTACCCATGCATGACTTTGTTTTTGTCAGATACGACGTAGTTATTGGTATATTGGGTATTTAACTGCGGTTACCAATTTCTGTTTTTTTTTCAATATTTGTAAAAATTACTACGTAGTAAGGAATTGCCGTATATTATTCATTTTTTTTTCATGTTTATGTGTTAGAAAGTGTGCCTTGATGGTTGGGCTAACACGTGCATGTCTTTTTTTTTATCTGAGATGTCGTATATTAGAATGTCGGGCATTTTACCGCGAGTGTCCCTTTTTAATTTTTTTTAATTTTTTTGCCAAGTCATTTTTCCGTAAGATATTGCGAAATAGGGTCGTAAAACTTTTGCTTTTTTAATGTTGGAAAGTGTGTCTAGATGATCTGGCTACCCATGCGTGATTTTGTTTTTGTCAGATACGACGTAGTTATTGGTATATTGGGTATTTAACTGCGGTTGCCAATTTCTGTTTTTTTTTCAATATTTGTAAAAATTTACTACGTAGTAAGGAATTGCCGTATATTATTGATTTTTTTTTCATGTTTATGTGTTAGAAAGTGTGCCTTGATGGTTGGGCTAACACGTGCATGTCTTTTTTTTTATCTGAGATGCCGTATATTAGAATGTTGGGCATTTTTCCGCGAGTGCCCCTTTTTATTTGTTTTGCATTTTTTTGCTTAGTCATGTTACCGTAAGGAATTGGCAAGTAGTGTCGCAAAACTTATATTTTTATAGTGTTGGAAAATGTTTCTAGATGATCTGGCTACCCATGCCTATTTTTTTTTTAGCCAGATATGGCGTATATATAAGTATGTGTTCGATTTTCCTGTGATTGCCATTTTTTCGTTTTTTTCCCATTTCTTTCAAAATTACTACGTACTAAGGAACTATCACAGAGTAATATTTCATTTATATGTTTATTTGTCGGAAAATATGCCTTGATGGTTTGCCTAGCACGTGGCTGAAATTTTTTTTTTCTGAAATGCCGTATATTAGAATGGCCATTTTTCCACGAGTGCCCCTTTTTATTTGTTTTGCATTTTTTTGCTTAGTCATGTTACCGTAAGGAATTGGCAAGTAGTGTCGCAAAACTTATATTTTTATAGTGTTGGAAAGTGTTTCTAGATGATCTGGCTACCCATGCCTATCTTTTTTTTAGCCAGATATGGCGTATATATAAGTATGTGTTCGATTTTCCTGTGATTGCCATTTTTTCGTTTTTTCCCATTTCTTTCAAAATTACTACGTACTAAGGAACTATCACAGAGTAATATTTCATTTATATGTTTATTTGTCGGAAAATATGCCTTGATGGTTTGCCTAGCACGTGGCTGAAATTTTTTTTTTTTGAAATGCCGTATATTAGAATGGCCATTTTTCCACGAGTGCCCCTTTTTATTTGTTTTGCATTTTTTTGCTTAGTCATGTTACCGTAAGGAATTGGCAAGTAGTGTCGCAAAACTTATATTTTTATAGTGTTGGAAAGTGTTTCTAGATGATCTGGCTACCCATGCCTATCTTTTTTTTAGCCAGATATGGCGTATATATAGGTATGTGTTCGATTTTCCGGTGATTGCCATTTTTTCGTTTTTTCCCAATTCTTTCAAAATTACTACGTACTAAGGAACTATCACAGAGTAATGATTCCTCTAGATGTTTATTTGTCGGAAAATTTTGTTTACTTTTTTTTTGATTGAATATCATCAAATTTTTTTAGCTAAAATATTGTTTTACATTTTTTTTTTTCGATTTTATTTCCCTTCAAAAAAAAATTTTTGGGTCAGAATTTTAATTTTATAGTCGTAAAATAATCGACAATTATCCAGCAACCCACCATACAATTTTTATGCATATCCAATAATAATTAGATTAGTAAATAACACCGAAATTGACATACCCTTCCTACATTTCAAGTGGCAGATTAGGGAGTCTGAGTCAGTGTGGTTGGCGGCCATTTTGTGGACATATCCGAAGCGTAAGCTGCCCTATCTATATATATTCTTGTTCCCTATAGAATTTTTGATATTTTGGTATATTTTTACCTGCATAAATATCATATTATATATTAAATATATGTATTTTTTTTACGAAATTTCCAAGTACTCAAAAAATTACCTTTAGATATGGCCCCTGATATAAATGTAATTTACAAAATAATGAAGATTTTTTTACATATTTCTATTTTAGGATAACATATGTTTATTCCCTAAAAAAATTAGCCACTTCCTATTTCATTTGGGTACCCAAAAAAATTCATGAAATTTGGACAATTTTTTTTGGCCAAAAAAAGTTACCCTTTTTTTCTCATTTCAGATCTTCACCTCCATGGGTCTGACTTCATCCAAAATACATCAAGATGTGTCCTAAACATTCAAGAATCAATTCCTAAAAGGATTTGTGTATATATGTATAAACTTTTTTTTGATGAATTTTTATGTCAGGTCTTTTTTTTTTCTACTTAATTTTTTAAAATATTTATAATAAATAGTTTTTCTGCAGATGAGTAGTATTTATCTTTACAGTTGTTTTAAGCATTCATTGAAGTTTTTTTTGGCAAAAGAAAAAAGGAGGTTACTGCAAAAACTGATTTTTCAAGAATTTTTTTTGGCGTCGGGGTCGTTCGCGTCCGAGTATACCCTTAAAGGGGTGTCCGAGGACCGTACCTATCCAGGGTTAAGGAACACTCTCCTTTATATACAAAACCTCAAGGCAACAGGACATAACATGTTCGAGAGACAGACAATGTCACAGAGCAAAACCGGAGACATGATCATTCAGGTTCTTTTTAGTGCGAGGGAAGAGCGCAGATACAAGCATAATATATACAAAATAATTTATGTACGATCGTATGACACACGGTTGGTACATGGCTCCCCCTCTAAAAATGACATACTGAACATGTTAAATAGGTGCCCTGAATCTGGAGAGGTAGTAGTAAAAACTGTGCCGATGAGCGGCAGTGAGTGGCTGTAGAAGTCGATGGTTGGGGTGCAAGCAAGTGGTGGATGATGGGTGGCTGTGTTGCCGCTCCGGCTCGTCACGGGGTAGGCGAGTGTGTCCTACGGCATTCATAGGCGTGTGTGTCCTACGGCATTCATAGGCGAGTGTGTCCTATGGCATTCATAGGCATGTGTGTCCTACGACATTCATAGGCCTACGGCGTTCATAGGCGTGTATGTCCTACGGCATTCATAGGCGTGTATGTCCTACAGCATTCACGTCAGCTTCGGTTGAAGTTGAATAGGTGTCCTCTTCGTCACAAGTGGAGGCGTTGATGGAGGTTTTGAAGGTCATGAAGTGGCTGTCCATAAGGGCACGAAGTAAGTTCACCTCACGAGGAGAGCTGTCTGCGGCAGGTTGCAGGCGAGTGATACTGGTCATTTTCCCGAGGGTGAGCGAAGCCCTTTGGTCCCCCAACGGTTGTTGAGAGAGCTATAAAGGCGTTGCTATACGGGCGGCTCGCGACGGCGAGTACTGCTGCAGAAGGTATGCGTTGACGGAGTCATAGTAACGGTGAGAGGTGGAGGGGGGGGGGGGGGCGGGAGGCGGGAGGAGCGAGTCACTCCGGGGTCACCAATGTGACGAGCCGAGAGAAGGGTTGTGACTCAAAGGCAGGATGCAATCAACTGAGTACTTTATTAAGGAACACTCTCCTTTATATACAAAACCTCAAGGCAACAGGACATAACATGTTCGAGAGACAGATAATGTCACAGAGCAAAACCGGAGACATGATCATTCAGGTTCTTTTTAGTGCGAGGGAAGAGCGCAGATACAAGCATAATATATACAAAATAATTTATGTACGATCGTGTGACACACGGTTGGTACAACCATATGAGCCCACTCTTCACCACGCTCCTTACGCGCACTTTCAGCTGTGCCCTTAAATTCATGAGTTCTAACTGGAAATTTAATGTGTCATCATATGCTCTTCGTTCTTGGACATACCACTGGCAGAGCAAGGGGTTACATTTTGCTGATCATCTGCCAAAGATTCCTGGCATAAGGTGCAAAGGTCCTTGATTAGTTCTGGGGTTCATTTATAGCCGATCCAAGACTCTGTTCATACTCTCACCCTGTGGAAAAACGAAATACACAAGTTAAAGTTCATATAATGTACTTTCAACCATAATTCTAAAACTGTTCTCCCAACAAGATATAATTAAACATTTTCTGGAATACTTGGATGTGCATAGATAACATTCCTGCAAAATGACCTTAGGTGTCTGGTATAATTCTCTTGATCTTGTACTCGGTGAATTGTCCTAACGGTAAGGTACAAGGAAATCGTGAGAGAGAGAGAGAGAGAGAGAGAGAGAGAGAGAGAGAGAGAGAGAGAGAGAGAGAGAGAGAGAGAGAGAGAGATGGGAGGGGGATGGTAATTTGGGGATTGTTATGATAAAGGTTTAAGAATGAAAATAACAATAGAGAGGTTAGGTAAATTTAGAATTGTGAATGATTAAGCTCTGCATAAAGTTTTGTTGCCATTCCAATCAACACATGCAGACACACGGAAATATATATTTACACACACACATATACAGTATATATATATATATATATATATATATATATATATACACACACACACACACACACACACACACACACACATATATATATATATATATATATATATATATATATATCTGCCCACTGAAGAACAAAGGCCTTAGAAATGTCCTTCCACTTGCGTCTGTTTATGGTCTTTATGTGCCAGTCCACACCCACAAACTTTCTTAGTTCGTCGATCCACCATCTTCTCTTCCTTCCCCTGCTTCTTTTGAAATCCCTAGGTACCCATTTAGTTATTCTTAATGTCCATTTATTGTTTGTCATTCTCATTATATATCCTGCCCATAACCATTGGTCACGTATTATTGTTGATCTTTTCTTTTTCTTAGTGTTATTTCCATCATTATTCTTTCTATAGATCTTTGAGTAGTAACTAGCTTATGTTCTAAGGCTTTAAAACATAAGTTAATACTGATAGGACCCTTTCATTAAATACTTTTCTTTTTAGAGAAAGTGTCATTTTATTTTTCATAATCCCATTTTGTTTGCCTAATGCTCTCCATCCCATGCTTATCATTCTTTTAATTTTGATCTCGTGTCCTGGGTAAACACTTACTGTCTGTCCGAAGTATGTATATTCATTACCAACCTATAGAAGGTTATCCTTAACTATTACTTGTTGTCTCTCTGCATTTTCATTGAATATTATCTTAGTTTGTAATACCTCCCATGATTCACTAAACACAATTATGTCATCTGCAAATCTTAAGTTGTTAAGGTATTCCTCATTAATAATAATTCTTACATTTTCCAGTCTAGATTTTTTAAAACTTCTACCCATGCTGTGAATAATTAAGGAGAGATGGGGTCTCCTTGTCTAACTCCTTTCTCGTTCGGGATTTACTCACTATCTTTATTTAGTTTTAGGATTGCTGTACTTCCTGTGTAGATATTTTCGAGTGTTCTAACGTAAGATTCTTCTATTCCTTGCTTTTGAAGGGCTTTCATTACTACTGAGGTATTGACAGAATCAAAAGCTTTCTCATAGTATAGAGCTGCCATTCATAATAGTTTGTCATACTCTTAATTTTCCATCAGCAGATTAATTATATGGATATGGACAGTTGTTGAATACCCACTTCTAAAGCATGCCTGCTCTCTTGGTTGATAGAAGTATAACTCTTTCTATTCGGCCTAATATGATCCTTGTTAAAATTTCCTGACTTCGGTAAGGAATTCTTCATTGCAACAGACGCCTCAGACTTAGGAGTAGGAGGGGTATTGCTTCAGCAATATGATAAACAATTTTTCCCGATAGCTTTTTATTCTCGAAAACTGAGAACTTCCGAAAGTAAGTATGCAGTAATAGACAAGGAAATGCTAGCTATTGTTAATTCACTAGTGCATTTTAAGTTCATAATATACGGTTATCCCGTTAAGGTTCTTACTGACCATAAACCACTAACCGAGTTCTTTAAAGGCTTCAACCACAGCCCTAAACGAATTTTGGCGCGAGAATCAGGTATTTACCTGGGAAAGCAAATATCATTGCGGATGCATTATCACGCAACCCCGTGTCATCTTGTATGGAGCCTTTAGCTGAATTAATAGATATATCAACATCCATGCCTATTGTTAAAACGATATCTGAACAAGAAGATTTAGGCTGGAGCGCTGAATTATTACAGACTGAGCAAAGAAAAGATCAGAAAATAGAAACAATTATAAATGCTTTGAAAGGCAATCATAAGGAAAAGGGATATGTAAAGTATAAGCAGCAGAATTATATAATCAAAGATAATATTCTGTGTAGGACCGTGACAAGGAAAACCTGCAATACACCACATGTAACTAATGACCAGGTAGTAGTACCAATCTCACTTATTTCCACTGTCCTGAATTGGTTGCATGCAAATCCATTACATGGACACCCGGGGTTGTCATTAATGTCACAGAAAGCCAAATCATTGTTTTATTGGCATACAATGCTTACAGATATAAAAAAACACATAGCTAATTGTCGCTCATGTCAGGAAAACAAAGGGCATACGAAAACACCTGTCAGCTTAGGGGCTTATCCCGTGCCCAATCAACCCTTTGCAAGAATACATTTAGATTGGTTAACAGGATTTAACGAGTCAGATAGAGGAAATAAGCACCTCTTAGTAATTATAGATGCTTTAACTCGATATACAGAACTAATAGCGCTTAAAACTAAAACTGCGATTGAATGCGCTAGGAAGTTTTACGAGTGTTACATTTGTAAACATGGAATTCCACACATGATAATCTCAGACTCGGGTGGAGAATTTAATAATCACTTTCTTACCTCATTGTGTGAATTCCTTAGCATAAAGAAAATAAATACCATGATATATCACCCAGAGTCGAATGGGCTAGTGGAAAGAGCAAATAGGAAGGTTTTAAATATATTAAGAGTAACACTAGGGGGATCCGACCCCAACTGGGATATTGCAATACCTGCAGTACTGAGTACTCTGAATCATTCATATCATATATCAATTAAAATGTCACCGCATGAAGCATTGTATGGTACCCCAGTTAGAACGCCTTTCCATGTATTAACGACTACAACTAATCTCAAATCCTTTAAAAGAATGTATAAATGCAAGCAAAAGTCGATATGATATCCTTCGAAAGAATTTAGAAGAATCACAAATCATAATGAAAAGGAATCATGATGAAATAGCGAAGCCAACTAAAACATATACCGTGGGTGATAATGTATACATACAGGTAAATGTACGTAAAGGACTCAATTATAAACTAACACCTAAGTTTGAAGGCCCATTTAACATTTTGGAAACATTAACGGCCAATATGTTTAGAGTTCAAAACGTATCCCAACCCACGGATGAGAGAATAGTACCATTGGCTCACATAAGAAATTAAAAAAAAAAAAAGAGAGGGAAAGAAGTGAGGGAAAGATTTTTATTTGTACGTTAAAAGTTTTCTTCTTAATACAGGAGTAATTACATATATTTTTCTCTTTACAGGTTTCCAAGATGAATTTTTTGTTGTTGGGAGTGATATTGTTCACTCAGACATTTTTCTCGTGTGGGATGAGCTCTAAAACTAAAAGTATAGATTTTAAATATGGCACTATAGTTGAAAGACAAGAAGACGTTTTTATTACATCAAGCAACGTAGTTGTAGAAGTGCATATGCAAGCAATTTTTCTTCCAGAGAATGATGTCACTAGCTTAAAAAGCGCCATTTCAAGGTTTGCTGTCTCATTAGATGAGTTGCATAGAAGACATTTTCATTTGACTACAGAGAGTTCGCTTGGATCGACACTAAAAGTTGCAGAGATGCTATCTGATGACTTGCAAAATAAGACTTACGAGACAGAATCTTTGGCTCGTGACCTTTTGATGTGGACTGTAGGACACGAACATAAAGAAAGACGAAACCCGTTTATTTTTGCTGCATTAAACATCTTTGGGTCTATTGCAAGTTTAGGTTTAGAAATTTCCAATCGTCTTAAGATTAGTAATCAAAATAAGAAAATTGAGTTCTTGACTCATGAAGATGAATTGATTATGTCAGAACTAAGGAATCAGTTAGCTTCAATCAATCAAATTATGTATTTAGTAAATAAACATTCAAGTAATATCAGTCAAATTATGGAAGTACAGGATTTGTTGGCAACGTTAACGTATTATGATTCAAAAATAGATCACATACATAACAGAATTGCACATTTCATTGAGAAATCAAAAGATTATGTAGAAGCTATCACGTTAGCAACTAAAGGTGTACTGTCACCCCATTTGTTGCCTATAAAATACTTAAAGTTAGTTCTGGAGAACGGACGGGAGAAACTAGGCTATGTTCCTTTGTTAGACGCACGTAGATTAGAATTTTATTACAGCCTAATTACAGTAAGCATTGAAAATAACAAGATTATGATTACAATTCCCTTTGATTCTTCTGATGCCTGGCAATCTGACAGGATATCACCATTTCCGACTTTCATGACGAATCACTCAAATCCAGTAATATCCAGTTTGACAGGACACGTATTGATTTCCCCAGACAAGGAAACATATACGGTCATTAAAGACTTAAATCAATTAACTCACTGTTCAGACGCAATGGATAGAAAAATATGTACAGCTGACTCATTTAAATTCCATAAAAACTTAATGGATTCATGCGAGTTAGGTATAGTGCTAGACGGTGCTCTCTCCCATACAAGTGAAAATTGTCTGGATAAGCTTTATCCCTTTGACAATAATGAGTTCAATTGCAGACTGAACAACGGCTCGTGGATACGATACGACAAGGACGGCTTCAATGTATCATGCCCGGACGGATCCACGTCCTATGCCAAAATCTTCGTTGCAGCAGATGGTTGTATCGGGACTTCCCCTAATTCCATGGTGACCGGGATCAAGACCATCATCAGAGAACGAGCCTACTTCGCGAACTTCGCGTGGACGACTACAATGCCATCACTACCTCTCCCATACCATAAAAAGGTAGCCAAGCGGTTGATGAAATTGACCGAGATGGACCACCTGTGACTGACTTATAAGGAATTCCTTCACCTCATACTACTAGCAGGAACAGTTGTGACGGTGATGATATTTATCGCCGTTAACATCCTTGTTTGGCATAGGTTAAGGAACAGTTTGCAGCTAAAACAGAACGTTTTGCCATGTCCTGACAAAACTCCTTATTTAATTCAGTTTAAAGCCGTTTGAAAGTGGCCATTTCATTCGCTAAAAGGAGTAAAATTGTCTGGGAATAGCGTGTGTACGAAAAGCAGTTAGTACGCTAGTAATATGTAATTGAAGAGACTATAGAACATTTGCATTGTTAAAAATACCTTTAAAAAACATTTAAAAAATAAATCATTTTTTTCTCTCGGCATCTAATAAAATATATAAGCTGGAATGTTAAAAGAAAAGAGAAAAAAAAAAATTAAAATAACAGAAT
>NC_090738.1:50127254-50134754 GCF_036898095.1 Palaemon carinicauda
CATTTGTATGTGCATTGCCTGCTGCACGTTTATTACATTGTTCCACCTCTGAAGCAATCATGCAGGGGTACAGGGATGACCTGCTCTAGAGAGTCCTACTGTTAGTCATCTTGAAGAAGATGCGCAGGTTTTGAGCTATTATGATGTAAATGGTTGGGACGGATGTGTAGGTGACACATGTGTTCCTCTTTGGAGGGGTAAAATATTAGTATATCAATGTAACATATGCAGAAGGGAAAGTGACCTAAGATGCCCTCTGTGAACTATTGAAATGTTGGCCCTGCATTACGAAACCCAACACAGGAATAATTGAAAGTATATGTGTCGAAGAGGGTGGTGATTGTGGTCTTGGGGATGTCTTCGGGGTTCAGGGGCCCCTGATAATACCTCTTCAGCAGGTCGAGGGTCGGGAATACTTTAGCACCGTGAAGGTATGTGGCGATGTCAGTAATATTGGGAGCGGCCAGTGGTCTGGTTCAGTTTACACATTAGGACGTCTGTAAGCCACATGACGAACATGGCTTAAGACCTTTTGACAAAGGACCATTTTCCCCATTTCTGCAAATGGGCGTTTAGCAGATGCCAAATGGTCTGGTGCCAAACATCTGTATCTTGCAAACACTGAGGGGCCTTGTTATTTAGATATGGTGATGGGTACCATGCTTGGTGGTAATTATGGGTGTCTGGCGTATTTCTGGGCGGAAGATGTCGAAATATAATGTAAGGAGACATCTGTGGGCATGCTGATGTGGAGAGTTAGGTCGGAGGGAGCAGATGATAAAGGTATGGACGAGTAAAAGCTGGCTGGGTTGATGAAATATTGCTGTGTGACATCAAGCAAGAGGTGGATGTCTGTGAGGAAATCCTCACTGATGAGTAATTACATTGGTGAAACTCAGTTGGCATTGAATGGTTACCTCTTTACATCAGAAGAATAGTTGCCCATGAAACTCTTGATTGTAGGGAAGTGGCGTTGACTATAGTCATGGGCAAGGAGTCGACATCTGAAGGGCAACTCACACCAGCTCTGGAAGGCGTTGTGCCCAAAGGGCATGGAGTAAGTTCACTTTACAAGAAGAACCGTCTGCAGCAGGCTGAAGGTGAACAATATTAATCATTTCTCTGAGAGACATAGACACCTTTTGATACCCCCACAGTTCTTGAGAGAGCTGAAAAGCCTTGGCCACACAGGCGGCTGGTGACTCTGAGCACTGCTGCAGGAGGTATAATTTGAGGGGGTGTCAGGAATCGCTGTGAGGACATAGATTTGCTGCTCGAGCGGGTTACACCCTTGATGTGGAACTGAGCCTTGGAGCACTGAAACTAGGTGAAGGTCGGGAGCGTCACTGTGGCAGCATGGACAGATGTGTCGCAATCAGTGGACATTGTCGGAGGCTACAACGGACAACGGGTCACATATGGGTAGAAATTGCATATTTGTATTCTACAGTTTTTATTGATAAGGCTTACATTGGCATAAAAATAGATAACATAATTATGGAGTGATAATACAGCGTAGCTTAACTTGGTGCATTAAAAGACTTTTTTGACGTAGATTCCGATGGTGGTTGCAGTGTAAAGTCATACTTCTTTATTTGTATACGTGTTGCTTGCAGCACGTGCATTACACATTCAACTTGAAATTATGATTGATACTTTCTCAAATATTCCTCTAGTTTACTATATTTATCTTGAAATGTATTTGCACATAATTATAAAAAATAAAGGTAATCTTTGACAACATTATTATCATTACTATCATTATTATCATCATCATCTTCAATATTATCACTTAATATTATCAATATTAATATTATTTTGGTCGTTGTTGTTAAAGGTGTTATTATTCTCTTTATCATTGTATGTGGTCAAATATATTTATAGAGTGTGCACATTTCTTGGAATAATATATGAACAATAATTTTCCTTTTTTTCATAGTATATACTAAACTTTAGCAATGATTGACGCAAAAGAGACTTAACCGGATATCTCTATTTTATAAGTGATGGGTTACGATTGCGCAATTTTGCACGCTTCTTTCGGTGGAAATTTACAGCTGAAACCCCAATAGAGTATATAAGTAATATACCGGTTACTATTACTGAATAGTAAGGTTTTAGAATTATTTGTTAGCTATAAATTATGAGGGTAACACATTTAATTTACTCGTAAGAACCTGATTGAAATGCGAAGCTGATGAGGGCGTTCCATACAAAGGAAACGGTAGGTGGACTTTGGCTGTATCAAATTGTATTGGCTTGGTAATTATCGCTGCTCATGACGGGGTTATATTTCGCCATCATTGTATCTCAGGGCTTCCCTAATCAACCCTTACAAAGGACCTTATGTACTCTACCGTCATTTATGATTCGTTACGCGCAGTTCAAGTCCAAATATTCTTAATTTATGGTCAATAATATTCTTTATTTTTTATTTTTGATAACCCTTCATTCATTTATAAGTGATAGCTTTAATCTCGACCTCTCAATTCGTTGTGGCATTAAACACAATTAGCCATAAATTTTGCTATTTAACGACCGAATCTCTCCTGATGAAGAAGTGCTTTTATAGCTTCCACAATTATCGAAGAAGCACACCTCCTCCCTTTCTATCGACTGCAACGTCGTTCAAGAGATTATCGGGAAACATTATCGGCTTATTTACTATTTTCTGAGTTCTTTAATAGATACCTTGGGCGGAATTTTATTATGAAATTTAGATGGGCACTTTGATGATCAAATTCATACCCATCTCTCTCTCTCTCTCTCTCTCTCTCTCTCTCTCTCTCTCTCTCTCTCTCTCTCTCTCTCTCTCTCTTCATATATTTGTTTCTTCATTAGCTTTAGAAATATGGGCACGAAGAATTATGGTAAACAGTTATCACCTTCCCTTTCTTTTTTGGCTTTATGCAATGTCTTAATAATTTTGGGAAATGTTAAGTAGGTTTCTTTTCATTATAATTATATAGATTAATTCAGTACTAGTGGCCTATATATGCCATGACTTTAGGAAATCGAATAATATTCTTCAATTTAATTTTTAGCAATATTTTCATATTTGTACTTCGAATTTTGATTCGTCTGAGATAGGTATCGTTATTATAAAACAAATAATACACTCATTTTCTTCCAAAGCAATTTCGTAAATCTTTAGAAAAGGCAAAATAAAAATGCCTTCCAAATTCATGTTTAATTTATATTATCTAGTTTATTCAAACGTTGCATGAAACTGGATTCACAAAACGTTGCATTCCTCCAATTACAAGGTATTATGAATAACATCATCTTCTATAACATTCTCCTATAACTTCTTTTAATCTATGAAGTTTAAATTTTCAAAATTCATCTAGAAAATCCTTTCCTGGAACTGGATAACATCCACATAATCAATCTTTTTTATTTTTTATTTTATTTTTTTTTTCCAACTCGTTAATTTGTATTTCCCTTTTGGGAACCTGAAATGTACCCCTGATTTTTACGTTATTTCTGGAAGATTTCTTTTATTGGTGAATAGGACATTCTTATTAAGTAAATATGCTTTTTATAGAACCCTAAATGTCAACAAGTCAGTTTAAATGTCTCGAAAGTTCCATACTTTTGTTATGCATGCCAAGTTTGTTATGGTATAAGAATTTCACTAAATATAACTCAAAGTTTCAAAAGAATGTTTTTGGAGATTTCATAATACTGTTAATTATGCTGATTCAGTTTCATATATAAATCTTGTTAATTTGTACATGAAACTAAATATATAGCTTTTCCTTCTTCTCAATAAAGCATATCTTTATGTAGCTTTTCAAATAGGTCAAGATTTTTATGTATAAGATACGTTAGTCTTATCTTAAATACCTAGAATATTCATGTTGCCGATTCATGATAAAACTTATTTTCTCATTCTGTCTCCCCGAACTTTTAGGAAAAGATTTGTTTCATGTGCTTTACAATGTTAAATACCGTCATTTCTGGCTCGTAACTGATATTAAATGATGTGATTGATTTCTGATGTTGTTTGAGCTATCAATCATAATAGTAATAATGATAATAATAATATTGATAGATATGATGATTATAACAAACATAACATATTTGCTTTCATTGTAGTCGTTTTGTCAAAAGAGAGTAATTTTGTTCCTCTATTTATACTTGATCTATTGGATTTACAGGTAACCTTTGTTTTTTTTTTTCTCCATTTCTCTTATCAGACAAATAGTTGTACATAAAAGAGTCGTGACGTCACTTTCCAAAACAGCATTGCATTATTTGATACGGCGTCGAAATATAAGAGAATCACGGGAAGTACTTATGAGTTTTAAAAACGTAACTTTTACGAAGCTCAACCTATCAGGCCATCTTCCGCATGTATATTCCAGCATCTTATGAGGCTAAAGAATGCTTGTTGAGCGAGCGTGTACAAATGTGCTGCGTGAGGATGGGTACACAAATTTATTCATGTATTGCATGTATTTTTCATATGATTTAAAGCTTCTTTAATAACTAACATAATTCATGACTTTTATATTCCTATAAAAACTTATTAGTTAGATATTAGTTAAATATTTCACCCTTTTTTTAACCTTTGGATTGCTCTCAGTTTTCTACTTTTAATAAGATTTATAAGATGAGGTTTTTCCCACCACCGATTAGCTCTGTTCCATGATTTCGTATTTAGCAATTTTAGAGATTCATTTTTAATAATCTATTTCTCAAATATCTTTGTATATATCCTTTAATATACATCTCAAAGGACATGAGTAAGTCTCTCAGTTAACTTGCAATATGCACCAAGATAATTTGAAATATTCTTACATCTCATGGTTACACTTGATATTGTTTAAATTTTCTAACGTCCCGTAGACTTACGTGGAAAAGTAATCCTCTATTATTCTCTATGAAAATTACAACTTTATTTTCATTCTTCTTAACGCCATATGGTCTCTGCCAACATGCCTTAACCTTGTCATCAATTAAAGGCTATATTTAGGTATTGGTTCCTTATTTAGTTTTCAAGATTCGCGTCTTTGGTAGTCTGTCCATATCAAGTCCTCTGCACATATACTCCTTCTCTGTTCCTCATCTTTTCCCTCCTCTTTTTCTTCGTTTTTTATTCCTGGCTTTAATCTTTTCCCCTGACCAAAAGCGCAATTTGCTCGATGAAGACTTCTCATCCTTTTTCAGCAATAATGTCATCAAGCGATTTTATTACATCAATTTAGCGTTGCCGTCTTAATCTTGGTCGCTGATTTATGCTGAGTGTAATAACAATATTCGTTCTCCCCTCATGAAGTTTCACCCAAGAGCTGTGATTACCACTCAATTATTTTTTCAAAAGAATCAATCAAGACAAAAAAGTCGAAGCCCTTAGTCATTTGTCAGGCTTCGAGCTAAAGAAATAATTATTAACCAAATAAGCGTCTCAAGCATCAGATATACCCAGCTTCATACGCTTGCCTCCAGATCTTTTTCTCGAATAAATCAAGCTCTAAACAAAGACAATAACAAGCTAGTGAGGAAAATATAAGAGCAAAAACAAGGCTGGGCGCTTACACAATCACCCTGGTATAGATGGCGCTGTGATGGATCCCTCTATAAGTACAGGGTTCGATGGAAGATCCCAACCCACACGCCTTCCAGCCTTCTCAAAGATTTTCGTCCATATCTGTTGGTTTTAGAGGATCTAATGTCTCAATTCACCCGTCCATATATTTTAGATGAAAACCATCAAGGCGGTTTACGCACAAAATGTTAAATTATCTGAGCATGAAACCACGTTCTACTTGGCAAGTACTCTTTGCATCTTTAGTCTTATCTCTTATAAACTGCCATAACTTTATTTTGGCATCTATGATCAGTGTAAATATTAGGCAGTTCTGATAGGATGTGAATTCATCATATTTGATTCTACTTAATTGGACTATAGATCAACAGGGGGTTATTTCTCTCTCTCTCTCTCTCTCTCTCTCTCTCTCTCTCTCTCTCTCTCTCTCTCTCTCTCTCTCTTTCCGTGTTGGTATTCTTTTTCGCTTTTAATTTTACTGGCTGTGTAGGGTGGGAAGTTTTGATAAAAAGAATAGCAGGTATTCAGTTGACCCTGCTAAAAGTGGTGAAGGTTTTCGACTTAACCCCTCCTGTCGATAGCGGCGATACATTATCATTATTGACCAAAATCATACAAGTAGAAAATATATTAAAGGGTGTTGGACGTTTGCGTCTAACAGTTTTTGAAGGTATCTCTGCCCCACGATTTAGGTGCTTACGAAAATTATGAAAATATATTCGCAAAATATTTCAATATTGGTTCATTTGCATCTTGCAAAAGGGTGTTTATGAGCTTGTTTTTCTACCAATCTGTATAATCTTCGCTCGGAAATTGGTATTCTAAAATATGAGAGAGAGAGATACCGATGTGATAGTAGTGTTAATATTGACATTATCTTTGTTCGTAGCTGTATGCAAATGGGAAGGTAAATAGTTTAGAAAATTAGTGATCACTAGAACTATAAGCTTGGGAGTTTTTAGAATAAAAGGATAATCAAAAAGAGAAAATATTGATTTTTTACATAACTTCAGGGTAAAGCAACTAAACCCGGAGATTAAGATAGTAAAGAAAACTTTCGTAGAATTACGATATTTACGAACAATGCGTTTAGATTTAAATAGTTTTAATCGTTGAGAATATTTTGAGCCACTAATTTTATTATTCAGATAAACATCTTGAAACTAAATTTGCTTTCGTCTTCTTCCCTATTTTTTTTTTTTAGTATTTGCAACTTCATCGTATGAATTATTATTATTATTATTATTATTATTATTATTATTATTATTATTATTATTATTATTATTATTATTATTATTATTATTATTATTATTATTGCTGCTGCTGTTGTTGTTTTAATGGCTTTCCTCTTGCGTTTCTTTCCTTACAGTTATGACAAAACAAAAGCCTGTATAAGATGGAAGGAGTAACATTAATGGTTAATATTAGATGGAGGTTGATATTGATTGAAGTTATTTTAGAGGTACGCAGTTAAAGGAAGTATATCTAAAGATATGGAGTGTAATGTATATAAGGCAAGCTGAAGGCTAGAAAACCCCAACAATTACACCAAAACCATAACAAGTAGATAAAGGGGACATTTAAAGCGCTGTTAAATTGTATGTAATTATATCATATCATTTCATGTGTGTTGGGAAATCAATACTTGTTTTTATGTATATTCGTTTAGCTCATTTTGACACTGATGGAAAGAACCCAACATAGTACAAATATAGGATGTGTGTCTCTGGGCATCTGAGATTTTATGGAATCAGAATTTCGGAAAGAATATTTAAAACACTTTTGAAAGTAGATAAAAAGGTGAAATCTGAGTAAAAACGCCGAGATTTTAAGTCTCTTTATACACTAACTACCGTACATATAGTGTACCATTTCTCTCTAGCATGCACTCTTGTAACAGTAAAAGATAAAGGCCAGTCCGTTCTATCTCTTTATCCCAGTGCTTC
>NC_090738.1:50139754-50144754 GCF_036898095.1 Palaemon carinicauda
ATATACATATATATATATATATATACATGTATATATATATATATATATGTATATATATATATATATATATATATATATATATATATATATATATATATATATATATATTTGTGTGTTGAATGTTTATAGTATGAGACCTTCATCTGCTGTCTCTGCCTCGTAATAATCAAGGGGCTTATGTATCAATAGTATTTATTTGTGATTGTCACACAATGTACTGAATTCATCACACAACTTCACTGAATGTCCTCCCCGATCCCAGCGCCAAGTCATATGGCCCAAGTGCCATAAATTCCTCCAAGTACTAACCAGGCCCGATATTGTTTATTTTGGGTAAATGAACAACTGTTTTTTTGTATATTTTGTTTATGTGTACTTGCTTAGCTAGTAGACATTACTCCTGAGTTTCATTAACTCTATAAATGTAGGTATTTCATCAAGTCCATACTCTGCAGTAGGAATAAGAAAATATGCTTCTTTGCTCCCGTCAATACCGTTATATTTTCAAGTTATCTCCCTAACCACTCAAATGGTTTTTTTCGAAATTCAGATCAGGTCTCAGGCTTATATCCTCATAATTTATATAATGAAAGAAAATAAGAGATTGGATGAAATACACACACACACATACACACACACACACACACACACACACACACATATATATATATATATATATATATATATATATATATATATATATATTTCAGATGATTACATGAGTGAGATGTTTCAAACATTTATTGGGCATATACAGTAAAACATAATGTGGCTCCAGGTCTTCTCAAACCAACTCCCAAGATGGCTCAATATTCGTTTTGGACGGCGATATGACTTACTTTATTGTCACTGCATGGGTGCTTAAAGAACCAATAGAACCTTGTTCCCCCGATATCAGTCGTGTGAATGTCACGGTTGGATGGGCGTTCAACCGTGGACCAGATGACCTGCTAATAGATGAGCACCGCCGATAACTCAAACAGGTATATGGCATGCCATGTTTTCCTGAAAGTTGGCTTGTAATTCTCGCATGAAAGGTTATGATTTTGAAAGGAATTCGTGTCTAAGATCCTCAGCGTGTTCCTTGTTTGTTTTCCTTTTCAAAGTATTTGAGTTAAAGTTTTAGTTTATTGACTACTTTTGATGTATTGGGCTGAGATAACTTGAACCTCTCTTTTTTCTTAATTGTTGATGAAAATCCAGCAGTTTTATTCAGAATTGTAATTTCCTAGGTCAAGTTTTCAAAGATAAGGTTTGAAAGCATGTTTCCTGTTGATGGACATGCCATTTTTATTAATTGTTTAGATATAAAAAAGATAGAATGTGCAAATCTTCAACAAAGTGGGATTCCTAATTTCTTCTCTTTGGTTCTATGCCAAGTCATTTTCATTCCTTATCTACCTTAATATTTTCTCTTTTCTTATCTTAATTTATCTCATTGTATGAGTCAGGAATGAGGCACAGGCATACGTCCATTTTAGAAATTGTGCAATTTCCTTAACTAGCTATCTTCAGCGCGTGACTTCATATAGACAAACCCTTAAGGTTTTCAAACACAGGTTACTTATGAAGAATCGTAGGTTGCCATAAAGGTAAAAGCTAAGGTTACTATAGAGGCCATTATTTTCAGCCTTTTGGCATCTCCTTTAGATCTCAATTGGTCATCGGGCAAGATTAAAATCTGACTTATTCCAAAACGAGCGCTCACTTATTGTAAATAAGCTATCTTCTCTACACTCCAAAAGCCTGTAAAGAAATGGCAGGATTATCCTTAAATGGACGAGGAAGGAAATGTTTGCAGAATAACAGTCTTATCGTCGAGTAGCGTAGCTTATTTCAAATAATGCCTTAAATGCTTGATAGGTCTCGATTTCTCCATTATGCTTAAACCATAATTTTCCTACGTTTCCGTAGAGGCAATAAAGGGAAAGGAATCAAAGAAAGGAAAGTTCATGTCGTGATTGGCTTGAACACAATTTACGCTGAAAATTTTTCTTGGATAGACTACTTTCGGACTTAACTTAGCCGATTCATGCCATATTTCCTGAGAGTTACAATAAAGTCTGACTAGCGGACTTGGTGCACGGTTTAAGAAGGAATCCCCCACTCTTCCAGAACTGTTCTTTTGCTCTTGATAACGAATTCTGACTCGAGTCTGCCGTATAGCATAAGCTGGCATTGCAAATTTGCACTTCTATCTCTATAATTACCCTTGAATTACGACCTGTGATTACAGGCTCCTCATCTTCGGCCCATATCTGAGCATGGCGCGAGAGTATCTACGAGTTTGGATTTGATCACACGTCGGGGAAAGGGGAAGAAATCATAGGCGCTGAATGGTAAATCGAAGTGTTTATTAGTTCAGATTATAGGCTCACAACGTCTCAATCAGAGGTGTAGGTTTTGTGTCTAGGTTATTATATATATCGGATTGACAGGAGGGATTCTGTGATTAGCCCAGGGAAGGAGTCTATGGCCAATTCGACCTCTCAGGTGAGGATTTGAAGCCTTCACAATATGAATTTAATTTTCATTTGGCAGTTTCACGGTGTTATCTCATTGGGTCAATAGGATGATTAAGATGTTTTATATATATCATTCACGTAATTGATAAAACGCCTTCGTTTATCATGAGTAATTGTTTTTTTTTATCAGAAAACATTCTTAAAATTGGTCAGAATTTTAATTTATAAACTTTGTGTTGTTATTATAAGTATTTTCTTTTCTATACCTCTTTTGACAGATTAATACTAACTATATCGTATATGTTCATATATTCAAACAATCATTTAAACATAATGCCAGTATTTACAGTTAAATTGAAGTTAAGTGCAAACCGTAATTAACACTTTTGCTCCTTTTATCTTATTTTTTTTTTTCAAACAAGGTAACAACACCAGTTGACTATTTTTGATGAAATTATCATGTGACAGTGAGCTACTGTATATCTACATCGGCACCGGTGGATATTAAGTGATCATAAAGGATATTCTCATATTTTATGCATGGTAATGTGCATTCTCATATCCCACGTTCTGTAAAATGGTTAAATAACTTTCAGAGAGAGAGAGAGAGAGAGAGAGAGAGAGAGAGAGAGAGAGAGAGAGAGAGATAATAATTCTCTTTATTTGGACTGTGCGGTTTGACCCTGCAGCCTGAAGATAGTTCTCATAGCTGTTGTATCATGGTTATGGTTATAAATTTTCGATCTGTCGTGGTTAGCATTTGATGTACATGCTAACACTTCAACCGGGTAACATCATTTTCTTTCTATTGCTAAATCATCATTCAGCTGATGCGTGATAGAACAAATCAGATTTATTTGATGAACGTGGTGACTGGATCTTAATTTACAAGCCGTTGAGAATATTTGTGGGTAAAACTGCCGGTTATTTTCTCTGATTCTCGTTTAAAGAATGATCGTTACATTATTGCGTTCAGTTTATGTCCTTTGATTAGAAGGGAAATAGTATGGATATACGTTAGAAAGATTACACTGCAAGTTCATAGTTTAGTGCTCTCTCTCTCTCTCTCTCTCTCTCTCTCTCTCTCTCTCTCTCTCTCTCTCTCTCTCTCTCTCTCTCTCAAAAGGGACAGTTTTGATAATATTTCAAGTTACAAGGTTCACTAAATCATAGATAAAGGTAAACTGTATGAGTATTGAATATACTTTTATCCCTCTGTTTTCTTGGTGTTTTTGTATTCCTCATTGTTTCTGGTATATTTCTAATGCTTTGTTTCTTTGTCTTTTGTGACGAGCTTGATAAATACGTCTTCTAACCACAAAGACAGGTAATTGAGTTGTTGACAATTTTGTGACTCTTCCTCTTAACTTATTGCTCCTCCTACTGGGAAAACGAATATCTTTAGTTTTCCTTTTGCTTAAAACTTTATAAATGCTTCCCCAAATTCTATATATTTTTGGTGTTCATTTATTTCACGACAAATTCATCGCTTGTATGTTCTCTTAGCCTCTTGTTTCACCATTCGCTCATTGTTCCTTCAGGAAAAGGAAATGGCCAAAGCAGGCAATAGCTGGACGACCATCCAATTATCACACAATTCTTCATTGCAAGCCGAAATTACAAGGGCTAAACGGTGCTCCCCAGGAATCCTCCTTGCAAGAGCACAATTGGTTTGAGGGTCGCAGCGGCAGCAACAGGGGCCATGGAGCGAATCCTCATTATCACCTTATTACGTTGCAAGAGGTCGTGGTTCGTAAAAGGTTCTTAATTGCCGAATCATCCGGCGTCGCTCCAAGGGGGTTACTCGAATGTTCTTCCAGCGTTAATACAATTGGCAGACGATTACAGCTTGGCCATTGTTTTATTGTTTTCGCCGCCTTTTTCATCGCTGTTGCTACTGGCCTCCGTCTGTCTTTCGGCGGTCTCTTCAGTGGCGTTACGCTAGCCGCACTCTTTCTCTCTTGCCCAGTCTTCCAAGAGGGTTACCAACATAACTTGTTTTTTTTTTCTCAAGTCGTTACGTTAATTATTTTACCTTTCTGTTATTGGAGATTATAATGAAATCGATTCCTGGCGTCCGAGATATCTCTGTGACTTCATTTCCTCTTTGTGATTGATAATAATTGACCCTTTTAAAGGTGCCGCATCTTAGCAATTTTTTGGATGCTTACATTTGACCTTCCATTGACTCTCTCTCTCTCTCTCTCTCTCTCTCTCTCTCTCTCTCTCTCTCTCTCTCTCTCTCTCTCTCCAGTTATGAATCCTGAAATGAAGTTGTGCATATGTTCAGTTGAAAATTCATTGAAAAAGTATATTTAGGACACAATCCATATAAAAGCATATGATTTTGAAGAGGACAAAAAGCAACAATTTCCCAAACGGTCGAAGTATATTTTGAGTGACGATAGCACTTACTGCAAACACTAAAAGTTTCTATTATTTTACAAATTATTCTAGTTTGAGAATATTGTTCCTATAGATACACTACAAGGCATATACGAAATCAATAATGGGGGATCAAGTAAAAACAAGGCA
>NC_090738.1:50147254-50169754 GCF_036898095.1 Palaemon carinicauda
CCCTAAAAAGACATGCATGTGGAGTGAGGGGCCCTCCTCTTGAGAGGCGTACTGTAGGCGGTTCATCTTGCAGAAGATATGCAGGTTTTAGGCGATCAATGGAGACCCAATTTTCTTTGCCATGAATGTGGATTAAGAAAGCCTTTGGATTGTGATGGTTCACGAGGAAAGGGCATGTGTTAGGGAGTGTTAGCACTGGCTTGCTACGGTCATCCCACAGGAAAATGTGCGCTGCAGAATGCAAATCTATCGGTATGTGTTACTTAGCTGGGAGCATTTAAGTCTGGCCACATGGTGTGAATTTTCCCGCAACGTGACGTAGGTGCTAGAGCTTGTTGGAGGAGGTTGGAGATGGAAAAAGTTTGACAGGGATGACCAACAGGTTGCCATATATCATTTTAGCTGCCGAGACATCCAGGGCATCTTTAGAAATGGTCCTTAGTCCCAGGAGAGACCAGGGAAGCTGGCTAAACCACTTGGAATTCTTACGGCAGGACATCAAAGCTGCTTTGAGGGTGCGATGAAAAAATTCAACCATTACATTGGCTGCAGTGTTGTAGGTGGTTTTCTGATGTAGGTTGCTCAGGGGTAGCAAATCTTATTATCCACCCTGTGAGTAGGGCTGTTTCTATGAGAATGGCTCCAGGCTAAAGAGTGTAGCTGTCGATAACGGTAAACAGTTAACAATGTGTTTGTTAATGTGGGCAAAGGTGCGCACTTCTGAATCTGTGTGTCGATGTACTTTTGAAGTTTGTCACGATGTACAGGCGGGGATGCAATCCTTAGCATCCTTAGTAATGCTCTACAAAATAAACTTTGTCTTCAGTAGCTGTGCAGTAGATTGGCGCAAGGGATGTGAAAGGCCATGAATAAAATCAAACACCTGTCGCCACATGGGAGTGGGTATTCATGGTTGTGGATTACCAGTACTGACATCACAGAGGAGGGTGGCGTTGGAGTCGTCGAGGCGATGTTTTCCCAAAAGATGGATATGCAGGATGTCCTACATGCTTGGTACTTGGGATCTTTTCGTTGGGCTTCTGCCAAGGCATAGTAAACCAATTTCAGGTGAATGACGTCCAATGTGTTTCTTGACAGGGCATAGGCAACGGGATTCATTTTTCCTGTGATGTGTTGAAGGCTGCAATTGTATTTGGTCCGTGCAAATGACGAAGGTCGTACCTTCTAAGAAGTGGCAAAAGTGACGGACAGCCAAGTGTACCAACAGTAATTTGTAGTCCAAGGTAGAGTAGCCAGATTCTGTCTTGGACATTTTTCTACTGAAGAAGGCCAAAGGAGAGGGTGATCCGTTGACCTTCTGCTTGAGTACTGCACCACTAGCAGCGACGTTTCTGACATCAGTGGAGAGAGGGGAGGGACATGTGGCACGGGAAAATTGAGAGCAGCAGCGGTTGATAGGGTTTTATTTTTCGTTGCACAAGGCCAATAAGGCGACCCCACTTCAGGTCTTTTGGCTTGCCCTTTAGGGAGGCGTAAAAGGGGGCAAGATGGCGGAGATGGCTGGTAGAAAATGGTGATAATAGTTAATCATGCCCAAGAATTCTTGCAGTGCTTTGACGGTCAAGGGTGTGGGGAAGTTCTGAACGGCTCCCATAAGAATGATGCTTCTTTGGTGGCAAAGGTACACTTGTCGTACCTAACTGCAAGGCTGTTCTGTTGTATACGGTGCATAGGTGAGTCGCTCACCTAACATACACAGAAGGGGAGGGCCTCAAGATGCCATCCATGAGGCATTAAAAAGTGAGTTGTGAGGTTGTAACTGAGAGGCGAGGTGAATGCAGCTAACTTTACTTCAACAGATAGCAAGTTTATATACAAGAGTTTCAGAGCAAGAAGGTCACAAAAATCCAAACAAAACCATTCATGAAAGGAATGGCTTAAACAGGTTCTGTTAACAATGAGGTGTAGAATGAGATATATGATAAAAAAGAAAATACTGTTACAGTCTACTAGCCTGTGTGAAACATGTGCAGTACAGTGTACATACTGTATACACCCACGCACACACACACACACACACACACACACATATATATATATATATATATATATATATATATATATATATATACATATATATATATATATATATATATATATATATATATATATATATATATATATTATCATCATCATCATCAACCTTTACTAGTCCACTGCAGAACAAAAGCCTCAGACGTGTCCTTCCAATTGCATCCGTTTATGGGCTTTCTGTGCCAGTTCACAACTGTGAGCTTTCTTAGTTTGTCAATCCATCGCCTTCCCTTCATCATCCTGCTTCTTTTACAATCTCTAAGGACCCATTCTCTTATTCTTGAGGTCCATCTGTTGTCTCTCATTCTTATTATATGTCCTGCCCATGTCCATTTGTTTTTCTTACATGTTATAATTTCATCTAATCTTATATGTTGTCTCTGCATTTTCATTGAACATTATCTTAGTTTTACTCATATTCATTTTCATACCTACCTTTCTGCTTTCTCCATTCAAATCTATCATCTTTTGTAATTCCTTCCACGATTCGGTAAACACCAATACGGTATGTCATCTGCAAATCTTAAGTTGTTAAGGTATTCCTCAATAGTAATAATTCCTACATTTTCGCAATCAAAATTCTTGAAAACTTCTTATAGACATGTTGTAAATAATTTAGGAGAGATGGGGTCTTCCTGTCTGACTCCTTTCTCGTTCGGTTTTAGGATTGTTGTACTTTTTGTATAGATATCTTCAAGTGTTCTAAAATAAGATTCTTATATGCCTTAATTTTGTAGGGCTTTCATTATTGCTAAGGTTTGTGATAGAATCAAAAGCTTTCTCATAGTCTATATATGCCATACGTTGAATACCCACTTCTGAAGCCTGCATGTTCTTTTGGTTGATTGAAGTTTAGCTGTATTTCTCTCCGGGCTAATATGATCTTTGTAAATATTTTATATATTACGGAGAGTAAACTTATTGGACAATAATTTTTCAGGTCTTTTGTGTCTCACGTTTTGTGGATTACTATAATGATCAAGTTTTTCCAAGCTGTAGGTATAGAGCATTCTTGCAGACATCTGGTGTAGAGTTCAGCGAGTTTTACTACTATGAAATCTCCTCCATCTATTATTAAATCAATTATAATGTCCTCTTCTCCTGCTCTTTTTCCCCTTTTCATGCATTTTAATGCTCTTTTTACTTCTTCTACGTTTGGTACCGGTTCAGGTGTTTCATTGTTTCTATTGGTGAAGTTATTTCTTATATCATTATTGTATAGCATTGTATAGAAATCCTCTGGAATTTTTATCACTCCATATGTATAGTGGATATTTCCATTTATATCCTTTTAAGCAAACATTTGTTGGCACCCTGTTCCAAGTCTTATTTTCATGAATTTGATGCCTTTTCCTTTCTTTGTGTTTCTTCAATTTTGGTCTGATTGTGTTTACGAATATCTTGGGTTTTTAGTTTGTTTATTGTTTTGGATAGTTCTGCTGATTCTATTTCATCTCTGTTGGATTTTACCCTCATTCCCAATTTTTTTTCTATTAGGTTTTTGGTCTTTTCTGATAGTTTTCCTTAGTCTGGTTTAGGAGCTTTTCTACCAATCTCTTGTGCTGATTCCAATACGAATTTTGTTGAATTACTGTTCATTTCTTTTTCTTTACTTGCCTCCATTTCATCATGTAGCCTCGAGTATATATTGTGCTAAACTAAACTCATCGGATTTATCTGTTACTACAGGAATGTTAATTTCTTTTCTTAAAATTAATTTTTCTCGATCTTTCCTTAAATCTAAAAAAGTTTGCTTCTCACTATGTATATATATATATATATATATATATATATATATATATATGTATATATATATATATATATATATATATATATACATATATATATATATATATATATATATATGTGTGTGTGTGTGTGTGTGTGTGTGTACACACACACATACACACACACACACACACACACATATATATATATATATATATATATATATATATATATATATATATAGATATAGATGCATACATACATAGATACATACGTACATACACACTGACGTAATTGCACTGGCTCTACATGTGTAGAGTGGTCCATGTAAATTCGCTTACGGAAGACGATATATTCTTCAATGATATGCCTAAAAATCTTTTGAATATAGTAACATTTTAGGTGATTGAACTTAAAGCCAAAAATTAATATTTGTAAATAGCAAAATTATGGTATGTTTATGATTTTATACTTTTCGTGGAAACTGAAATCATTGAAAATTATTGAATATTAAAAGACTTTCATATTTATTTAATGCATCCTATTTCATACATACTTTTTATGTGAATTATTTACTCCCTAATGCATTTCTTAGTTCACAAGCCTTTATATTTCTCGATCGCTTTTACAAGTTTACGTTCTTGCACTCTGGCATCTTCGTTTTCAGTCAGTAAATGCTTCTCACGGTAAGTATTCTCCTGTAATTTTAGTACGCACTCTTGGTATTTCTTCCTGTTTTATATTATCTTAATCCGTTTGCTTTCTCAAAACCATGAAATTTTACAATTCCTGTCTGCAAAACTTTATGATTTTCGTTTTTCGAATGTTAATTGTTCATCTTGAAGTCTTAATTTATTATATTTTCTCTTTGTAAGTCCCCTGTCTTATTCCTTTAAATGTCATCTAGTTAGAAAATAATCTTTTAAAGCATCCCATTTAATTCTTATGATTTTAAAGTCTCTATTTTACGTTCACTGTTTCAAAGTCTTCCCATTTTACAGTAACTCCTAGTAAGTCTTATCTAAGCTATGTACAGTAAGTACATGGTTCACTCTTTGAAAGTCTCTACTTTTATTGTTTTTTTTTTATATATAATTTTTCCTACCCAGGTAAGTTTTTTTTTTTTTTTTTTTTTTTTTTTTTTTTTTTTTTTTTTTTTTACCATCTCTTCTCGTATGTGTTGCTTTTGATAATTGCTCTGAAGACATGTCGAGGTATATTTCAATATCTCTTCTTTCAGCATTTATTGCTAAACATTCTTTTCATCTCGCGAGTTCTCTTTTTTTTCTTGATTGCTCTAATTTTGTGTCTTCCTAATTTCACGGACTGTTCCACTAGAAAAGATACTTTAATACAAATCAATTTTATTCGTTGATCAGTATTTCTCTTCTCCTTGCCGGTATTTGTTAAAGAATACGGTATTAGACTATTACAAGAAAGAGAATAATTAAATTTTTTATGGCTCAATAATCTTTTTAGACACTTACTATTCTGTTAAGATTCATGATTATTGATATTTTTTTCAACCTGCAACTCAGGATTTTTCTTTTACACATAAATTGCCTTTTTTTCAGAGAAGTATTCGACTTATCTTGTTCCTTACCGGAGTAATATTGTATCACTTTTTATTCCACTTTCTTTTTTTTTATTTTCCCACAATAAAAATGTTACGTTTCTCCCAGCTATAATTTGTCATTTCTAATAGTTTGTAAAAAAATAAAACACTAGATTAGATCTCGTATGAAGTGTCATGTCGAAATTGGCTTGTAATATCTTGCCCATGAAATGTCATTGTTAGGAAGATTGGATTACTATGGGCATGCAATTATCTTTCGATACCTATCATTGCGAGAATAAGATGTCTTATATTCAATTAGTTTTTCAATATACTTGACATCACTTAAACCCCAGAAATGCAATTTTGCAACATATTACTACTTCATACATTATGAGCCTTGGATAAAACCTGTTTTTTTTTCCTTTTTTTTTTTTGTAAACCGTCTTGTTTTTGCGCCTGATTTTCTAGATGACCTGCTCAAGATAAAGATGTTGTAGTAGTCTCGGTTGCAAGCAATTGCCTTGGTGTATTTTTGTTGTTATTTATATGGATTTGAAAGCAAATGGTCTCTATGATATCAACGGAAAATATTGGATGATGTAGAGAAAATATGAGACCCCAATGTACTTTGGCAGAAAAAGAGAGAAAAAAAAACCGAATCATTTTTTATACTGTCAACTATTGCAACCCTGGGGAAAAGCAAAATACCAGAAACATCTAAAATGGAAACTTTTCCAGATACTTCAACATAACCCATATTCATAGGATTTTTATAACCAGTTATTATATATTTTTGATTCTCTATGTTTAAGGAGTTTAACTAATAAATTCTGATCAATTTATTGTTTCTTTTTTCTTTTGTAATACATTGTTGTTTCATCATTTGTTAATAAATTCATACCCTGACTAAAAGAATTGCCTTGCAGAAGTTATGTTATTTTCTGTAATACCTTTGCAATTGAATGTAGCAGAACATCACAGGATTTGTAAAGCTTGCTTTCCAGAATGCATGAAACATCACATGAGGTGAGTTCCAAGATAAATAGAAGAAAGCCAGAGATATTGAGAACGGAATATGCAATGAAAGACGAAATATTACAAGGAGAAAGGATTAATGCAAAAAAGCAAATCAGACAATGGCTATATTAAGTAAAATTTAGAAATCAAATCACCTGAAATTACATATAGAAATCCGGCTATACATAAGTTTAGTGAGATCACTGTTGCTGTATGAACATGAGTCGTGGTATGACAATGAAACAATATCTAACAGATTCGGTAGATTTGATAACATAGGCCTCAGCAGAATATTGGGAGTTAAATGGCAGGACAGAATTAGAAATGAAACTATAATAGATAACCCGATTGCCATATGTGGATGAGATCATGTTGAGGGGTAGATGGAGAATATTTGCTCATGCTCTTCGCACTCCCCAAGAGAGATTAGCTCACCAAACTTTTCACTGGGCTCCGCAATGGACTAGAAGAGTTAGGAGACCCGACCCAAACCTACATGGCTGAGGACTATGAAGCGTGAAGTAGGAGATGATGAATGGAGAAGTAGCCTATTGATTTAAAAGCCCAAGATAGAGACGACTGACGAAATCTAACTGAGGTCCTTTGCTTCTATAGGCATAGGAGGAGATGATGATGATGATGTATTCTACTCTGATGAACAAGACACTTCAGTAGTCTCTGGAATCTTTTTCACTAGATCAAGTCTAGGTGTTTTTCGAAACTCTGGACTAATCAAACGTGGATACTTCCCCTTTTGGTCTAAGATTTCTTGCATGGTGAATGGAAATATATTTTTAAATGGTGGTTGTGGTTCATAAGTGATGCTAATAATGGTAACTATGGAGGCGTAGTTAACCACCAAAATATTTTCGGACCTAGGCTGCATCACAATTTTTATTGATATCACTTATTGGTAAGGTCTAGTTTCTCTCGCAAGGCATGAACAACCATTCTATATCTTCACAGTGCCATCAAGTAGGTTTGTCCTATATTTACGCTACAATGATGATGTTGTAAAATCCTCTCTTTAGTAACATTGTTAAATCAAATAAATCCATGATTGGCCGATGAGATCTGTATAAGATTTTCAATTCTCCCTTTTCTCTACTTTTCACTTTTTCACAAATATTTCCTGAGTGAACTCTAGTACCCCAAGACCCTAGTTTATGACTGCAGGCATAAATAAAGATATAATTGTAAAGGATAGTACAAAATGTTCATTGTTAGCTACATTAATAACTGATAACTTACACCCCTAATTATCTAAATCAGGGAATATTTCGACCAAGTAGAATTGTCTTGAAAATAAAGACTCAAACTGGAAAACAGGACCAGTGCCATAAGTGTTCTGAGTCGTTTTCCTATGATAAATTCCAGACTTTGAATCTTTCCTGGACTGCTGATTTTGTTGGACTTTGGATTTGGGTATAGTCTAACCTAATCAAAATTAAGACTCATTCATATCTGACTGGGTCAACATTCTCGTATCATCACATATACTAAGGCACTTCCCCCAAATTTGGGGGGTAGCCGACATCAACAAATGAAAAAAAAATAAATAAATAAATAAAAGGCGACCTCTCCTCTCTACGTTCCTCCCAGCCTGACAAGGGACTCAACCGAGTTCAGCTGGTACTGCTAGGGTGCCACAGCTCACCCTCCCCCGTTATCCACCACAGAAGAAGCTTCATAACGCTGAATCGAATCCCCTACTGCTGCTACCTCCGCGGTCATCTAAGGCACCGGAGGAAGCAGCAGGGCCTACCGGAACTGCATCACAATTGCTCGCCATTCATTCCTATTCCTAGCACGCTCTCTTGCCTCTCTCACATCTATCCTCCTATCACCCACAGCTTTCTTCACTCCATCCATCCACCCAAACCTTGGCCTTCCTCTTGTACTTCTCCCATCAACTCTTGCATTCATCACCTTCTTTAGCAGACAGCCATTTTCCATTCTCTCAACATGGCCAAACCACCTCAACACATTCATATCCACTCTAGCTGCTAACTCCTTTCTTAAGCTGGTTCTCACCCTCACGACTTCGTTTCTAACCCTATCTACTCGAGATACACCAGCCATACTCCTTAGAGTTAGACACTCCATCTCAAACACATTCAATTTCTGTATCTCCGTCACTTTCATTCCCCACAACTCCGATCCATACATCACAGTTGGTACAATCACTTTCTCATATAGAACTATCTTTACATTCATGCCCAACCCTCAATTTTTTACTACTCCCTTAACTGCCCCCAACACTTTGCAACCTTCATTCACTCTCTGACGTACATCTGCTTCCAATCCACCATTTGCTGCAACAACAGACCCCAAGTACTTAAACTGATCCACCTCCTCAAGTAACTCTCCATTCAACATGACATTCAACCTTGCACCACCTTCCCTTCTCGTACATCTCATAACCTTACTCTTACCCACATTAACTCTCAACTTCCTTCTCTCACACACCCTTCCAAATTCTGTCACTAATTGGCCAAGCTTCTCTTCCGTGTTTGCAACCAGCACAATATCATCCGCAAACAACAAACAACTGATTTACCTCCCATTCATGGTCATTCTCGTCTACCAGTTTTAATCCTCGTCCAAGCCCTGGAGCATTCACCTCTCTCACCACTCCATCAACATACAAGTTAAACAACCACGGTGACATCACACATCCCTATCTCAGCCCCACTCTCACCGGAAACCAATCGCTCACTTCATTTCCTATCCTAACACATGCTTTACTACCTTTGTAGAAACTTTTCACTGCTTGCAACAACCTTCCACCAACTCTATATAACCTCATTAGATTCCAAATTGCTTCCCTATCAGCTCTATCATACGCTTTCTCCAGATCCATAAATACAACATACACCTCCTTACCTTTTGCTAAATATTTCTCGCATATCTGCCTAACTGTAAAAATCTGATTCATACAACCCCTCGTATCATAAATACTTTAATTTAGGTAGAGATGAGATGCCTGAACAAAATGGTGTGTAGGCTGTACAAATAGATATTGGTCAACCTCCTATCTAAGAAATATGGAACGAATCCACGGGTTCTTGATCCATTCTTTGATATCAGGGAACAAATCTTTAGTATTTTCTGCATGGACCTGGGTTTCAATCTGTTCCGAAAAATGTTCAGGACAACCTATAGCATTGTGGGTATTTTCAGTCTTTCAAACTTATCTCTGTACTAACTGACCTTAGATAATCGCCTTTAGTAAAAAATGAAATTAATATGTCCCTCATTATTTTCCTCACGAGGCGTCTATAAGAAGAATAACGAAGACACATATTAAGTGGTACTGTTAATTGTAAAAAGAGGCCTGCCATGTTGGTAGAACTTACAGGAATTAATATTTCATCAGTCTTAACAATAATTCCTCAGGCACCAATATGGTTTTGGTACACGGAATAGTATTGCATCACTTAACTACGCTGCCCCCACAGTCAGAACTGGATCATGACCAAAGATCATTATTCTCAGTAGCAGTAGAATAGCAATAATGCAATTACACTCTAGTTTTAAGAAAACAGGACTGGCCCTAAAAGCATATGGATATTGTTGTTGGAACAGTGACTTAGTGTTACACCTCCATGGGCGTGGGTCCTTCATAGTAAGTATCCATTGTTTACAGTGAGTGCATCTTGCCTTACAATGTTAAAGTCTGTGCGTCTTTATGAAAAGAACTTTTCGATGAAAATAATAATAATAATAATAATAATAATGATAATAATAATTCATTTGGCAAAACTGAGTATAATTGTAGAATTAAAAACAACCAGTGCATTTAGTAATATCAAGACTTAGCGCAAACCATGTGAACAGTATGAAGTATTGCATATTGAATGCTTATTTGTTGTCACAATCAGTTAGCTACCACTTTATGACTTGACTGGTACAAACCGAGGGTATGGGATTAAAAAAATGTTGCATTTGGCGGGGTGTATAAGGTAAGAATTAATAAATGATAGGAAAAAAAGAAACCTTGTTATTTATATAAGAAGTTTGTGAAGAAAACAGGATATCTAACAGTAAAAGTCCTCTGATACCATTATGGGATACTGAAGCAAAAAAAAAAAAAAAAAAAAAATGAAATGGATGAAATATTAGATAAATTAATGCTCCCGTCAACACTACCACGAATTAGTTGTTCAAACCTGTTTAGTCTTAGAGTAAAGCCATTGCAGCTATACTTTTTTATTTATTTATTTTTATTTTTATTGTTTTTAAGTAAGGTAGATATGCACTCACTCGCAGGTGTACCCTTATAGCTCTGAAAAGTTTCCTAATATTTGATTGGTTTGAAATATTTTGTCCGAATAGCATCATTATTTTCAAATAATTATTAGGTAATATAAATCGAAACTTATTTACTCACCTAATTTTTCTCTCAGATATATGTTTTGTCAATAAATAATGTTAACGAATAAAGATATGAAGTATTGTGATGGTGAGTCTAAATTTGATAATAACACCTGCCGAAGTCAACGACAGAAGCTTGTTTTTGGATGCGCGCTGCATAATTTTGTAACTTTTCACATATTTTAACAAAATTTTTGATAATTTACACCAAGTTTAAGATTTTTTTTATCATAAACTTCCTTTGAATATCAGAGTCTACTAAAAACCTGGAATTGATAAAACTCGCTATTGGTGAAAACTTGCGGGAAAGGTAAAAGGAACAGCCTATTGCTAAACACATGTGCTATTATGTGGAAGTTAGAGCAGAAGTGACCTCATCTAAAAAGAACTTTGGTTAGAAAATTAAGTTATACCTTAGTAATAGTGAGTATTCTTCAGGCAGATAAAGTTAAGTCGCTCTTACGTTCTGATTTTTTTGTTCTCTTCGACATCTCTGATCTTTATGATATTACAACATGATTTGTGCTGAACTGTTCTTAAGGAATTGGAGTGATATAACTAATTTTGCTTGAACTGTTCTTAAGGAATTGGAGTGATATAACTAATTTTGCTTAAACTGTTCTTAGGAAATGAAGTGTTAGTACCTCCTGTATAATCACTGTATAATCGCTGTATAGTCACTCGGTCAAACTACTCAATACTTTAAACTAAAATCTAAATTGTTGTTATGAAGTGTTGCTAAAGTCTTTGACAGGAACTAACTGTATAATTTAGACCCTTGCTATGCATTTAGCAGCACATAAGCACCTTTTGTATTTCTTTAATAGAAAACTTTTTTGTTTCTCGGTATTTAGAAAAGGTGATTATGTAATCTGTTAAGTGAAGCTGCAGCTTCATACCCCTTTATACGAATTAAGTGATAAATTTGTAAGAATTGTATATTTTTTTTTGTAATATATATACATATAATATATATATATATACATATATATATATAATATATATATATATATTGCATATATATATATATATATATATACATATATATATATATATATATATATATATATATATATATATATATATATATATTGTAAGCCATACGTATTATTTAATCTTTTAACCTATATTTTGTATGACTAAAAGAAATCTAAGTTAAACTACTTCAGATTGGCCGATTGACTTTCTGACCTTCGTAGTGTTGGCTAGTAAGCAAATTCATGTTTTATTTTCCGTCAGATCTATACCTAGGGCTTAACTTATCATTGTTCAGATATATTTGAGAAGACGCATTTATATTGCTTCATTTTAATTTAATTACCCGGTATTATGCGACATCGGAACATCAAAGTTTATTGATACAGAATACATTTTTTGTATATCTTTAAAAAAAATGATCTGTACCTAATAGGTAAAAACAGATATTCAAATTGTTGTAGATGACTATTTTCTTTTACAAATGCATAATTTCTTTATAATCATATCTATTATTATTATTATTATTATTATTATTATTATTATTATTATTATTATTATTATTAGCTAAGCTCTACCGCTAGCTAGAAAAGCAGGATGCTATAAGCCCAAGGATTTCTACAGGGAAAAATAAATAAAGTACATGAATAATTATTATACAATATCTTGAGATCAGTAACAATGTTAACATTCGTCTGTCATATCAACTATAAAGAGACACTAATGTCAGTCTGTTCAACATAAATACATTTGCTGCAAGTTTGCTATTATGAAGTATCCCGATTAGGAAGATCATTCCACAATCTGTTAACATCTGGAATATAATTTTTAGAATATTGCGTAGTATTGAGTCTTGTGATGGAGAAGGCATAACTGTTAGTGTTAACTGCATTCCTATAGTCAATTTCTTTTAGCGAGGCATATTTGCACCGACTCGCAGCGGTGTCCTTTTAGCTCGGAAAAGTTTCCTGATCGCTGATTGGTTGGACAAGATAATTCTAACCTATCAGCGATCAGGAAACTTTTCCGAGCTAAAAGAGCACCGTTGCGAGTCGGTGCAAATCTGCCTCGCTAAAAGAAATGGACTATAGTACTACTACATACAGGATGATTACAGTTTGGATAGATCTGAAAGCATAGGATGTTCAGAATTATGAAAGATTTTATGCAACATGTATAAAGAACTAACTGAGCAGCGGTGCCAGAGATTAACATCTATAATAGACCACAAATTCTTGTCCAAAAAGTCAAAATGGGAGTCAGTAGTTGAAGACCAGACAAGAGAACAATACTCGAAACAGATTAGAATGAAAGAATTAAAACACTTCTTCAGAATAGATTGATAACCGAAATCCTTAAAAGAAATAAAACGGTCAAGTTAAAGCTTTACTCATCTCTGGCCGATATTCGTTAGACAACAATTAATATCGCTTACACTTTAATTCATACATCAATTAGCATCATTTTTCTCACACTTACATTGCTAACGAATTAGCAATGTGTTTTAAACAGAAGAAACGAAGTTTTTGTTCCGGGAAAAAGTCTGTATTGAAGTTCGTGTCTTGCACATGAATGATTAGAAAAGGATAATCATAGAATTTCTAAGTCAAAGAGTAACACTTGCAATACGAATATTGTATATCTTCATAAAAATTTATGTAACTCTAGTGCTCTTATGACATAACATAATTTCTCTTAGACTTTGCAGTGCCCGACTCACTGTTGGAATGCTAATTAGTTCAATTATAGCTGTTCGTAATAACTTTTTCTCAGCTGGTACAATCGTTAACTTTTTAGGGAATTACATCATCCTTTAAGTGTAAGAGGATCAAAATTGAAATACAGCATTATTTTTAATGAATGTCTTCGCAACCGAAATTGGGCGCCGAGGTCCTTGTTGAAGTCCACTATTCCCTTTGCGGCTAGTATTCTTCTATATGCACCAATTTTCAAAGGCTGAAGATTATTACGGTTTTCATATTATAATTAACTTTCTCTCTCTCTCTCTCTCTCTCTCTCTCTCTCTCTCTCTCTCTCTCTCTCTCTCTCTCTCTCTCTTTTATATATATATATATATATATATATATATATATATATATATATATATATATATATATATATATATTTATATATATATATGTTATATATATATATATATATATATATATATATATATATATATATATATCAAGATATCGACAATTTTAGTGTGGAATATGACGAATCATGACTAATTGGTAAATAAAGCCCTATTTTGGAGGCCTTATGTCATTCAGTTTATGCAGCCTTTGTCATAACCATTTTCAAGAATTATTTTTGAGATGGCCTGCTTTTTTTTTTTTTTTTGTTAATACGTCCTGCTAAATGAAATATTGTCCCTCAATTGTAGAATTTTCTTCTCGTTTTAGCAACGTTTATATATATATATATCTATCTATATATATATATATATATATATATATATATATATATATATATATATATATATTTGTCTCAAATCCCAATCGCAGATATCTTTTCCGCTTACCTATCTGTCAAGGATAGATGCAATAATAGTAAAGGAATATATATGAATAGGAAAGCTGTATCTCATTTCCAAGAGAGGAAGCCAGCTAGTGTTTGATCATAGATGGCATCATCCTTATTATTGTCGGCATCATATCTGGACTAAATCGAGCTTCTATGGAAATCGTTTCTTTTCTAGAAGCGTTTCCCACCCCACAATTGGCTTTCCTGTGCCGCGCTTTTATTATTTACACCACATTGGGTCAATGCACCAGAAGACTTGCTTTAGAAGCTTCCATGAGGTGAACAAAGTGGGTCCTGTAAAGGAAACTAATCAGGAAGCAAGATACAAAAAATAAAAACTCCCTCTATGGCAATGTCAACGGGAATATAGGAAAAGAGGAACGATAGGAAAGAAAGCAAGTTAGTTTCAGACGAGGACTCGTCTTTCCTCCAGACGTTAAACACCTATCTCTAAGATTTTGTCATATCAGTGATGAAGAGAAGCAGCTAGCCCCTTTGCGACGTTTTCAGGCGCAGTCACCGTATCTGCAACATTTTAGCAACAGAATATAACCCGCCAACTCTCCATTAAGCATTTTACTGCTTTGTTTCAGACTGTTCCCACCAATTTAGTAATATCTAAAATTAATTTTAGACATAAAACAAATAAGTTTGGGAGTAAACGTGTTGTGTTTTATGTCTGTATATCCTTTTATATTAAATTCACATGTTTCAATTGGTGTTGTCAAATCCTTTTTGTTTAGAGATTGAAGGAACCAGTAACGATTGTGAGACCGTAACACTATCAAATGATTCCAATTTTATAGGGTCTCTCATAAAAAGTCTCATTTGTCTTTTTCCTCAAAGGATAATCTTGTGCGAGCAAGCAGTTAGATGATAACTGAGAAGTGAGGTAAATGCAACTAACTTTTTTTCAACAGACGGCGAGCTTATATACAAAAGTTACAGAGCAACAACAGTTCATAAAAATACATGCTTAAACAGGGTCTGTTAACAGTGAGGTGTAGAGTGAGATAATAAAAAAAGAAAATACCACTAGTGTACGAGCATGTGTGAAGCACGTGCCGTACATGGCTCATCCCTTAAAAAAAGACATATGTGAATTGGGACAGTCTGCTTTTCAGAAGCGTACTGTAGGCAGATCATCTTGCAGGAGATACGCAGGTTCTAGGCGATTAATGGAGACCCAGTCTTCTTTACCACGAATGCTGATTAAGAAAGCCTTTGGATTGCAACAGATCACGAGGAAATGGCCCATGTAAGTGTGTAAGGTGGCGTTAGCTGTGGCTTGCTAGTGTCGTTAAACAGGAAAACGTGAGTTGCAGAGAGCAAATCTGTCAGTATGTGTCGCTTAGTGAGGGGCCTGTAAGTCTGGCAGCATAGAGTAAATTTTCCCATAACATGACGTAGGCACTGGCGATTGTCAGAGGAGGTTCCAAACAGAAAAAATTCAGCAGAGACGACCAACTGGCTGCTATAGTCAATTTCAGCTGCCGAGAGATTCAGGGGGTCTTTAGGATTGGTCCTTAGTCCGAGGAGGACCCATAGAAGTTGGTGTCCTTACAGCAAGACATCAAAGCAGGCTTGAGGGTGCGATGAAAACGATCAACCAATTCCTTGGCAGCAGAGTTGTAGGAAGCTGTCTGATATAGAGTCATTCCCAGGAGATTCGGAATGATGTCCACAATTGAGAGGTGAAAGTGGTACCCCTGACAGAATTAATATGCTCAGGGATACCAAATCTCACTATCCACCCTGAGAATAAGGGAGATGTACATGAGGCAGACGTTGCAGTTTCCATGAGAATGGTTTCAGGCCAACGAGTGGAGTGGTCGATGACGGTAAACAGGTAACAATGTCCATGTGATGTGGGTAGGGGACCTACTACGTTGATGTGAATGTTGGCAAAACAACGTAGAGTTTAAAGAAAGGTGCCCACTCCTGAATCTGTGTGTCGATGTACTTACGAAGTTTAGCATGAAGTACAGGTGCGGAACTCAATACTTAGCATCCATAGTAATGCTGTGACAAATGAACTTCGTCTTCAGTAGCTGTGCATTAGATTGGTGTGAGGGATGTGAAAGGCATTCTAGGAAATCAAACACCTGCCGGTGCATGGGAGCAGCTATCTACGGTTGAGTTCTACAAGTACTGATGTGGCGGGATGTTGCAACAACAACCCCCACACCCTTGATCACACTAAACAGACAATTGTCTCCGCAACACAAACTTTCCCCTTACGTTATCATAAACTGGACTCTTAGACAAAAAGGACATAAAAACAAAACAACTACCAAATTCTTTTACACTTTCCTCCATTCCAGTTCTTACACTCACAGATTTACTTTCTTTCATGCACCTATCTAACTCATAATCCTCAACTATCTCTAAAATATCATCCCATGTCAATAATTCTTTCGTCCACCTCCTTTTCTCCTTCCGTTTCAAATGAATAAACTCAGCAACATTCTCAGGCACAGTAGCCAAAAACATCTTCATTAATTCCTTACTCTCATTTATACCTTCATCCCCATACTTCTTCCTAGCTAACGTATCCAACCTACATACATACATTGATATCGCTTCTCCTACATTCATCCGTGCCTCATCAAAATCATCCTCATCATCAACAGCAATCGGAAGTAAACAGGCCAGGTCATCAACAGTTGTGCAGTCCAAATGAGTAGTCCAAACAAAATCAATTACAGGCCAGGTCGTCAACAGTCAGTTCCACAAAAAAAAAAATCTCTCTCAAGGAGGAATTACGGCCGGCATATGAATAAAAAGAAAACACTTACGAACACTCCCAACTAACTAAACTATCGCACTATAATCAAAGATAAGTAATGAATTGTTCTTATCATTCACAATCATGACAAGAAAATATAAACAAAACCGTACTTACTCAAAAAAATAATTAATCACTTCCACACTGGTCGAATCAAAAAAAGTGAATCCAGCATTCACACACACAACCGCCTCTAGCAGCAGTCAAATAAAAAAGCCATTCACCCAAGATATTCACCACTGTCGTAACCTAGCTAAAAACATAAACAAACAATCTCATTTATGCCAACAGTCTTTCTCACAACAAACAATCCATACACTAACTACCTTTCGCTCGCTGACACAATCTCTCTCTCTCTCTCTCTCTCTCTCTCTCTGGATTTGGCAAACAAAAAATAAATAAAGATGAAACAAAAATTAATCCTCCACACTGATGACACTGAGGAGGGTGGCGTTGGAGTCGTTAAGGTCGACGTCTTCCCAACGGAGGGATGTGCAGGATGTCCTACATGCTTTTTGTTGGGCTTCTACCAAGGCTTTGTAATCCAATAACAGGTGAATGATGGGTAATGTCTTTCTTGACGGGCATTGACAACAGGATTTATTTTCCCAGGGACATGTTGAAGGGTACAATTGTATTCAGTCACGGCGGAGAGAAGTCGGCGTTGACAGGCAGACCAGGCTTTGGACTGTCAAGTGAAGGCATGCACTAGAGACATGTGGTCTGTGTGAATGATGAAGGGCGTACCCTCAAGAAATGGCGAAAGTGATGGATAGCCAAAAGCACCGGCAGCAATTCGTGGTCGAAGGTAGAGTAGCCAGATTCTGCCTTAGACAGTTTTCTTCTGAAGAAGGCCAATGCGCGGGGCGAGCCATTGACCACCTGCTCGAGTACTGCACCAATAGCATCAACACTGGCATCGATGGTGAGAAAGAGAGGGACATATGGCATGGGAAAAGTTAGAGCTGCAGGGGTTGATAGGGCATTCTTTGCTTTACACAGGGCCGCTTCATGAAAGTGCTCCCACTTCAGGTCTTTTGGCTTCCCCTTAAGAGATGGGTAGAGGGGGCAAGAGTGGAGGCAATGGCTGATAGGAAACGGTGATAGTGGTTAATCATGCTCAAGAATTCTTACTGTGCTTTGGCGGTCAAGGGAATTGGAAAGTTCTAAATGGCTGCTAACTTCTCAGAGAGGTGGTGAACTCCTTCAGGAGTGATGCAGTGCCCTAAGAACGATACTTTGTTGACACCGAAGGTACACTTCCCTTCCCATACTAGACTACAAGGCCAATCTGTTTTAAGTGGTCGAGCATGTGTAGGTGATGGTGTTCCTCTTTGGAGGAAAAGAGCACACGTATGTCGTCCACGTAACATACATAGAACACTGTGGGCCCCGTCATATTGATATGGTGAAAAATACCATGTCTGGCGGGATCCGTAGGCGTTTGGAAAAGTTCTGAACGGAAAACCTCCGGGTACAGCGTGAGGAGGTGGACGTAAGCATCCGTGGGTGCGCTGATGTGGAGAGCAAGGTTCGAGGGGCAGGTTGAAAAGGTGTCAACGAGTAAGAGAAGGTGTTGACTAACCGTCTGTGAGCGACATCAACGGGAGGTGGAAATGTGAGAGGAAATCCGCACCAAAGATTGGCAATGTGACGTCAGCAACGAGAATTTTCCTATAATATTTGATGCTTCCAAACAATGTGAGGGTTTCATAACCATAGTTGGGTATTGCAGATCTGTTGGCAGCTATCAGGCAGACATTGGCAGACTTAGAAAGACTAGGTCGTGCCTTGGATAGTGACCTTGGCAGAAGATAACAGCAAGCACCCATGTCTACCAAAAATCGCACCTCCGTACCTGCATCATGTAAAAAGAAAATATTAGTGACAGGGAGGTCACCGCCACATGCGATGCCCTACCTACACCTTTTTTGGCCACTGACAACCATTCGCACATTTATTTGCAGCAGCTCCGAATCTGGAGTGGTAGGAGCATAACTGAGGCTGATAGGCGTCAATAAGTGGCTGTAGAGGTCATTGCTTTGTCACTGCTCCTACATGTCACGGGATAAGCGTCTGTGTCCTACCACTTTCATGTCAGCTTTGGCCGATGTTGAATATTTGACGTGTTCTTCATGAGTGACGGCATTGATGGAGGTCTTGAAGATGGTAAAGTAGCTGTCCATAAGGGCATCGTCTTTGGTCATCAGGTCCCTCATGGGCAAAATATTGATATCGGTTATGGCAGCGCGTACTGGTAGGCGTCATACCCGAAGGGTAGGAAGCAGGTTCACCTTACAAGGAGAGCTGTCTGTGGCAGGTTGCAGGCAAGCGATACTGGTCATTTCCCTAAGGGCGAGCAAAGCCTTTTGGTCCCCCAAGGGTTGTTGAGAGAGCTGAAAATGTTTTGATATAGGGGCGGCTGGCAATGGCGAGTACTGCTCCAGGAATTATGTTTTGAGGTCATTGTACATTATTTGGGAGTCCCCTTGCAGCAAAGCCAATTGCAGATTTTTGGAAAAGTGTCCTCGGGGATCACTGCGAGAACATATTCTGCTTTGGTGCTTGACAGAGTTATGCTCATGATGGAAAACTTGACCTTGGTATGCTGAAACCAGTTGAATGTGTCTGTAGTGGTGAAGTTCTGTAGTTTCATGGATGTGGCATTGATAGAAGAGTCAGTGCCGGAGTGCGGCATTATCAAACAGTAAGACTCATCAGTGAGGTGGGAAGGCAGGAGGGAGCTGGTCACTCCGGTGGTCACCAATTGTGTGAGCGAGCAGTTAGGTGATAATTGAGAGACGAGGTGAATGCAATTAATTTTATTTCAAGAGACACCAAGCTTATATACAAGAGTTTCCGGCAAGACGGCCCAAAAATGTCAAACAACAGTTCATGAAAAGTCAGGCTTAAAGTGGTTTTGTTAACAGTGATGTGTAGAGCGAGATAACAATAAAAAAGAAAACACCTTTTACAGTGTGTGAGCATGTGTGAAACACATGCGGTATATTTTCTCTCTTTCCAGTTAAATTTACCTCTTTACCTTAATCTTTTTTCCTTCAGATGATACTTTGTTTTTCTATTATTTTTTTGTCGAATGCTTTCATGGATTTTATAATTCGCCCCCCAGTATGAATGTAATCCGAATAGGAATATCTTACAAAATTCTTCCATTGTATTTAGTTACAGTTTTGCTAAGCTCACCCTTCCTTCCGCTGTATTTTCAACACAAATTTCGATAATTTACTTTAGTCATCATATGACAACGCCCGTGACAGTAATATGGTCACCTTTTACTCATCCTTCTATGAATAATAAATTGTAATGGTGTTTCAACTGTGTATGCTGCTATATTTGAAATGCATGTGTCAGACAAGCTTTGATGATGCCTTTTAACATAATATATTTAATCATAGATGTAGTCTCAGTAACCAGTTCAACAGAATTAAGCCTGTAATATTAACAAAATATTTACCGAAAATCAGCTTCCTATATCATGCTAATTTATCCCTCTTAGTATTGTGAGATCTTAACACCATTTAACTTAGGATAAGATGGTTATATATCCTTTTGTGCCACATGGCAAATTCATGCTACGTTTTATGAAATATCTTAGTGAAAATAATTATGGCTTCAGAATAAGAACGTCTGAAAGTACTGTGCAATATTTCAAACACTGGGAGCTCGTAAATTTGGATACTTTATGTTGTTGTTGAAAGAAGCCCTTATCCAGTAACTTGCAAGACTTCTAATTTTTATTGACATGGAATGGAATCACTATAGACTTGAAAATATGAATATCTTTTTCCTGCTCATAAATCCAGTTTATTCCAAATGATAGTGACTCATTTAGTAAGTCTTGTATAAGGGAGTCTTATATGGGAGTCATGTCTTGTCTCACATAAAAGACATCCAACCATCTGAACATCTGAGAAAAAAATATGCTTATGTAATTTTCAACTTAACATTATTTCAGTATGGTAGCCTTTTTTTCCACACATCCACTTCACTTACTGCAGTGTCAGGTAGAAATTACATTTCCCATCATCAATAGATATTGAAAGTTTCCATCAATATAAGAAACTAAATAAATCATTTCTCATTTGAACTTCATTAAAAACTAAATAGATTACTGTTATCATCTCTAAACCTTTTAATTATGATATGTAGTATCAGTGATTATAACTCCGTAGTTCATTTTGGTTGCGTGACCATCCATTTCATTCCTTGTTTGTTTTTGCATAAATGGAAAGCTATCTGTGGCTTATGAATGTGAAGTTCCCATACTTCACTAAATTGAAACGTTGACTTTTACTGCTATGTTATTCCCAAGAGCTAGCTATACATTTTTTTAAATTTCCCTGAAAGCACACAATTCTTGGAGAAACACCAGTAAGTTGTAATCGGAACGGAAGCAGAATTCCAAAAAATGTCAGTCAACTGTGGACTTTAATGACATCATAATCCTAGACGACAAAAAGATGGTGAAGGAGTTTGAACCGAATTCACTGAATTTCATATCCTGAGGCGAGTCACTTAATTAAATAGCGTGGATTCTCTTTCAAGGACGAAAATCACAGTAAGACTAAAATCCTCTCCCTGATAACTTTCACTGACAAACGTCGTAACGATTCCTTTGCTTATATGAATGAACACTTCGAAATGAGTTGTATATCCATAGACCGTCTTACAAATGAATTTGATTGGTTACACACATCAATTTATTAATCATATACTTTATCAAATACTCTTTGGGCGTTTTCTTTTATAGAATTTTTTGTTTCGGTTGACATCCTGTTATTCAATTTCAATATGATAAGTCTTCAGTTATCTGTCTTTCATTGGCTAACGTATTAATTTTCATATAAACATAAAGGGAAAATTAATAGCTTCCCTCCGGCAAAGTAAGTTCATGTCATATATTTACGCTGTAACTTATTTTCACAGCAATAAAATGTAACACAGCATCGTTACTCCAGTGAAAACGGATAATCAGTAACTAATTCGCAATCCACCATCAATAATACACGATTATTGAGGGTAATAGCTGCTGGTTACTTCTCATAAATTGTCAAAAAGTCTCTAGGCCTAACGGAAGTATTAATAGCTTTATTAAGGTTCTCGTAACAGATATATGACGTTAGATTATAGGTTGTACGGCTGTTTAATCTTAGGTGGTGATCAGAGGTAAGTTGCTATTGGCTTGCGCAGAGGACCTTTGCCTCTCGTGTCATTGATTGCCGATTCTGTTTTTCTCACATTTATGCCCCTTATTCTCTTGTTTATTGATTGATTAATTCATTTTTATTTCACTTGCTGAAATCATTCCGATTTTGTAATTTCCATACTTGCTTTTTCCGATTCTGTAATCATCAAACTAGCCTTTCCCAATTTTGTAGTAGAAAACTTGTTCCCTGTGATTTTTAAATGTACATTATTTGTATTTCTTTTCAATTTTGTTTTTCCAGGATGA
>NC_090738.1:50172254-50192254 GCF_036898095.1 Palaemon carinicauda
TATATATATATTTTAATATATGGAATCGAATGCTTCTTTTCTTCATGACACACCTTTTAAAATCTGAATTGATATTCAAATCTATTTTGAAAGCTATGGATCTCTGCACGACAACTATCTTATTTTGGTTTGTGGGGAGTATTGATTAATACAATGATAGCAAGTATAGGTAGGGATGATATCCATGTTTGGAATGTAAGTCATGGAAACATGATATTTATTAGTAATTATTATTCATTAACGCTAAGTTTTACCCATGCTGCCAAGTGACAGATTCGTGATATCCAATAGTGATAATATGGAAAATATTAGCGACAGCAGTCTACTACGTAAAAAAAGGTGTTTGTTTATGTACATGCGGAATTTAGGATTATGGGTATATCTGTTTACTGTATTCCACAATGTACCTCGTCAATTTTATAAAAAAAAAACCTGTAGACTTTTAGTGACTAAATTAAATCGAATTCATATATATTATTTTTTCTTCCTTTCCTTTAGAAAATACGTCGCGGACTTTATGTAATGTGTTTTGAATATTTCACGGTAGAAATACTTGCTTTGTAACTGTCTACAGTAACTTTGCTCTGCTATTTATCACTTGGACAAACTGACAGACTAATTCTTGTTGTGTAATATGGAATGTCACTCTTCGTCCGATTGATTTATACTAGTGAGTATTTCATATATCCGTTTTTCTTATTTCTTTTAAAGCAGTTTATTGCGAATTGTTAGCATTTTCGCTGATATCAAAAACTTTCAAATTTTGATAACAGATGAGCCTGTAAATTTTCTTTTTGAAAAATGATCTGGTTTTTTATTGCCATTTTGTCTCGATAACCCTTTAATTTTTTTTTTTAAATTTGCATTGGGTTTTATTTTCATAATTACACCCAAGTAATTGTTATATAAAAATTATTGATCTCAAAACTTCTCTGACAATATATTTTACTGATCTAATCACCTGGACGAAATTAAATTTTTATTGCCTTATAGCAAAACTGCGTAGGTATTCTAGCTTGACAATTAGAGGAAAATCTTGCCCAGAATCGAAACTTTTTTCCTCAAAGAGATAAAGAGATATAGTCATCCCTTGTAACTCAATTTCTTTGCCACTGATGCCACCTGACACTCATTATTTTAGAATTCTTTCATGTTATCGTCATGGTAGATATTTTAGAGCTTTGTAAATTTTAGCTCAGGAATTCTTCTGATACCCTTGTGTTGAGATCGATTACTTTATGGCGTGAATGTTCTTGACCTTTATACGTATTTTGAATTGCTTTAGACTTTAGAGTGTACCATTCTCAGAACCTTTTTTCGGGTTTGAGGACATGGGGTTCTCTGTCAGACAGACTTAACATGATCTAGTAACAAAGCATATTCAATTTCGAGAGTAAATGTGCTTTCCAATCTAGTTATAACGCATTGTACAGTATACGTCCTTTACTTGACATGGATTTGTAAGCCATAAGCTTTTGTGTAAGGGCTATTAGAATAAAATTACTGTGATTCCTAGATTTCAGTTTTTTTTTTTTTTCAGGTTAGATCACATTTGTCTAATTTCCCTTTCATCTGTGCGATCCATTTTGAAGTAATCCATATTTCCATTACAAATTAGCGAGATATTCAAAGTAGTTGATTTTTTTTTTTTCATTCCGGAGCAAACAAATTTGCTGTGATCTTGTGTGGGGAAAAACGGCCCATATTTCTTATTCCGTTCTATCTTGTGCCCTTACACGAGGCTTTAAGAATTTTCTTATTATTTTCCCCGGTTTAGAGCTCGATTGTAGGAAAAACGTAGATAGCGTTCGAGAAAATAAATAGACAGAAAGAAAAGGAAGGCGGGGGCGCAAATGATAAATGAAGGTCCAGTCCCAACTATCCGTTGATGTCGAAAGAGAAGTCAATAATCGTTGGAGTTCTCATCTGGCTTCCTCCGCCACGGGGCCTCCCTTGCCCCCTCCCTGCCCCTCCTAACACTCAGTTGCCCTTCCTTTAACACCCCGGAAGAAATAACTTATATAAGACAACTTAATTTCACAATGCTCCATCCTCATGTAAATAAAAAATTCGTCTTTCGCTGCTGTGTTCTTTTCCCCTCTCTTTCTTCTTCCCCGGAGCCAGTAATCGGATATCGACTGATGTTTTTAGTGATGATGAAGACTTAGTATGTGTTTGTGGTTTCAGTTGTGTGTTTTGGCTGATTGGTTTCCTCTTTGCAGAGGGGGAACTTAACGCCCCCCCCCCCCCCCCCCTCATTCTCCCTCTTCTCTTTGCCTTGTCTCTTTGTCCATATTATTCTAGCCTTTCATTGCTTAGTGCACAAAGTTTATTAACATAACCTTTTGTTTATGACTGAAGCTTCACTTCATGATACATTACACCCCTTTGTTTATGGTCATTTGCCTCATACCAAATGTGAGGTAGTTCTAAGCACAATTGGTGTGTTTTGGCCATTTTCTTCGATTCGTCATTTCACACAAATGGCCATTTACCCATCTAATGTATAGTCTTTCTCGTATTTCTCTTCCTCTCAGTATTTTGTGTTCAATTTCGCGAATTTTGGTGTTATACAAAGCAACCACTTCTGTAATTTTATGTCTGAAGGCTTCAGAAATTTTAGTTTGGCTGAAAATGACACATTTAAAAACTTCGGTTGTTTGCTTTTGTTATTTCATATATATTGACATAGAGTTTTCTTTCAGATAAGGTTGTTCCAAATTATTTTGTAAGCTTATTGTAAGTTTTACCCCTTTAACATGCTTAGAAATCCCGACTAGTTTTCCAAGAAGTGTCGAATCCCGTCCATTCTCCCTCCGCTACTCCATAAGATTTCATCATTTTTGGGAAGTAAGAGGATGGCTCTAATTCTCTCACACCTTAAGAACCAATTTCACCAGGTTCCCCGAGGAAAGAATGTGAAAAGAATTTCGAACTTATCAGTGGATATTATAAGAGCTATTTTTCTTTCTAATGATCTTTCTACTCAAAAGCTTTCATCCTGGTCGGCCGTCTGTGGAAAAATTCCTGTAATCTTTCAGGGAAGATTGGAAGAGGATAGTGCTGACGTGTGAAGGATTATTAATCTATTCAATTGACACATTCACACACTACCAATAATTCAATCCTTATCATTTATTTTCTCATTTCTACATTACTCTTATTTTCCAGAGTTTCGCCAAGATTTCAGAAGGAAAAAGAATAAAAAAATGCTTTTTACCTAAAATTTTAATGACATGGGATTTTTTTTTCTCGTAATTTACAGGGTTGTTAGTCACATTTTGCCTGATAACTTTTTTCTTCGGGTTAATTCTTTCAGTAAACAAATAGTAAAAGTTTTTGGACTGTTAAATTTGGGAAGCAAAATACTTCTATTTTGATTCTACTCCTCTTAAAGAATTTGTCTTTCGATTAATTTCTCTTGTATCTTCCTTCTCAGGTTTCGTGATCTGAATATTATTCAGTGCAGAATTGTTTCGTATATGGTTCTCAGTTTATATGTTGTAATAATTATGATTAAGCACGTGACAACGTTGAATCTGGAAATTATAATAATTCGTAATCATATCCTTTGGAAAATATACCTTCCTCCTACTGCCTCGTTTTAACAAGCTTTGTGTCTTCCTCTACCTTTCTTCTATCCTCGATTTTTTTTATTGTGACTGAGATACTGTATACAAAAAGATTTATATTATTGATAACCAAATTCAAGTTCGTGAATTGCCTTGTTAGGCTAACCAATCCATTTCATTTTGCATCCCATTGGATATGAACATTTATAATTCGCTGTTTCTACACTTCATTTTCATTTATTGGGGTGCCACAATTTTTGGTGATAACTGGAGAGCTTTTTATGACTTATAATCTTTAGAATAAATTTTAGATATAAGGAATTTTCAATTTGTAGATTTTCAGAAATCCATACATAAGATAGCGGATGATACAAAGTTTTCATTTAAATTCTATCATTCTAAAGATGCGCTAATTTCATTGTTCAAAGTTTTAGTTTTTGTAATTCATCTTTTCAGTAATTCCATAATACAAATTGTTGTTATCGCCTCCTCCCCAGAATTTTGTAAGAGGATGTTGTATATATATCAAATAGCATAGGTTGATTGATTTAAAATCTAATGATTATAAAGTGTGAGATTTGCAGAATATAATTGAACTGAGTGACGTCTCCCATATGATATAAAAAAATTTTCTTTCATCTTGAATTATCTTTATGCGAAAAGATTTACGGGTGTCATCCTTAAGTAGATTAGGCAGTCACTACGTTTTTGTTACATATGGCGAATCATAATATCTTTTTTCACATAATGACCTTTCATTTTCAGTTGTATCGCTACTATATTATTTTATTCCCGAAAAAAAAACAATATTCACCTATGTTTTAAAATAATGTTTTCAAAATACATGTGTAAGTACCATTCTCAAATTATGGCACGAACGTTATTATCTGACACGCATGCTTGGATGCAGAGTTCATACCATTTCGGTTTATAGTCGTAGTTGCTGAGCATTAAGAGGCTCGTTAACGACTAGCTAAGCTTCAAACTGCCAGCTCTGATTCTGTTACCTGGAAAGGATACTCCACCGAAATTCAAATTTGTAATTATGTTTTTGTGTGTTAAGGAAACTGTATGGGAAAAATAGGAAAAACACTATTTACTCTCGACATCTATAACAAAGTGTAAATAGAAAAAATGAGAGAGAGAGAGAGAGAGAGAGAGAGAGAGAGAGAGAGAGAGAGAGAGAGAGAGAGAGAGAGAGAGAGAGAGAGAGAGCAGTTTCTCTCCGGGGCGTAGCTTTTCTATTTCCTCAACCAGCGAGCGGAACGCGGCCTAAATCCCCCCGCTTTGCGCCCCACTTTATATGAAAATGATACGCCGCCTCGGATTCTCACGTTATTTCCCTTCGTCAGAGCTCAAAGGGCGTTTCCCTTAAGAATATTCGAAAACCATAATGGCCCCTATGCCCCATTATTGTAAGGGCGAGAGCATGTTATGGTTAGGAAAGGGTTGGTTAAGGAAGTTCGGGGGCAGAAAATGGAGGGATGATTGTTAAACTTTGAGGTTAGGGGGGACTTGCCAAAATTGTTGTCCTTTCAATGTGAATGGTGAGATGAGGTAGTGGGAGGGGGCAGGGGCGGGATGTCATGGATTTAGGGAAGGGGTTTAAGGGGAAGGGGAATGATTGTGGGATTGGGGTGTGATAAGGGATGTGCAGGAGAAAATGGGAGAGGGGGCAGGGGTTAGCCGCATATTGTGATGGATCACGAAAAGCTGGATGCTACAAGAACCTGGACGAAATGTTCATAAACAATTCGGGCGTTTCAACCTTGCTGGAAATATTAGATGTTGAATATATTTTCTTTTGATAATTTGGAGGCAAGGTGAAAGTTTCGTTAGCATATATGTTTCGAGCAAGAAATATTGGAATATCATTTATTTGTTATCGACCTCAAAAAGTTTGAAAAATAATGTATACCATAACTCGTGTGATGTCTAGTTAAGAAAGCACAGAAGCTAAGTATCTTAGAAACATGAAAGGCTTTTCGTTTTGTAAAACTTCAGGAATCCCTTTATTCATAATTACTTGCATTCATATTGCTGTTCGTACATCATTTACGGGCCTAAATTTTCCCAAAGTTCATGATTTATTGTTAATGAATTATCACCCAATTTTTGCTTTACATCTGGTTTAGTACTGTAACTAAAACGAAGTCCCAATTTAACCATCTATGCGGTATTCTTTGTCGCATGACCTGTTTTAAGATGGCCTATAATATATTTGGTTTTCTATGTATGACCTTATCAGGCGTACTACTTCATTGGAGCATGTATAATATTTTGCTGAAATGGAATAGGATTGTTGAGAAAATTTTTATAGTCTCTCTCTCTCTCTCTCTCTCTCTCTCTCTCTCTCTCTCTCTCTCTCTCGTGCATTGTTCGAAAGATATGTCGGGGAATGAAAAGCAGCTAATGTTAATAACACTGTTTCGATGACTTAGAATCGGCTTAAAAACAACTTATTTTTTAACTCATGCATACATACCGAAACATAGTAGTACTTTCATGCACACACCTTTGCCTTTATATGTTATCATCTGCTGTTCTTTCACCTATGTAACCCGACAAGGTTACAAAGTGTAACTGTAACTTTTGTTTATAATTTGTACACGAAATTAATTCTATTGTTGACCAAAACCGACTATATTCCAGATATATATAAAGTGAGTTTTAAATTTTTAATGAGTGAATTTTCAATCATTTGACATTATTATTCATTTCTGTATTTACTGTGTCTTTTTTAGCATCATCAATCTAGTATATCTCGCATCATAAATTTTCACCAAATATCTCTTTAATTTAAGGAATATATATTCGCACGGAAAGTTATTTAGGTTATACTGTATGTAGACAATCTAAGGTAGATATGTCACTGCGGGCAGAATTAGGATTATTTGAACAATATTAATGTGGATCTGAATAACATTACTTTATAAACTCTGATTATTCGATAATTATTTTTAGACAAACGTCCTGTCAGAAATGAAATTAGAAACGCTATCAAAACTTTACAAGTTTGAGATGTTTCAAAAGAATTCATAGTTAATGGCTGATGCAAGATTTTTACACATTTGTTCGATTTACCAATTATTGTGAATTTGTTGACTATTGGCTAAGTTATATTCAGTAAACCCGGTCATCTACCAAAGCCTCCTACCCCCCAAAATAAAAGAAGAATTCTTTTGTGAAATATTCGGTCAAGAAAAAAAAGAGAATTTTATTCCCCCAAAATCGCCATGCTGGTAGATTTGCGTCATGCCCTTCGCGAGGGGTTCTTATAGACCCTCAGGGACAACAGGGGCTCATCGCCAAGAGCTGTGCGCCCAGCATGTCAGTAAAAAGATAATAAAGATAGTAAAAAGATAATAAAACGACGCTAAAGAGTTAATAAAGAGCATATAAGGTTTGATGGCGAGGTGTGATTCGCTCTTTCTATGCATCCGGAGTTCCAATTTTGGGCGTAAAATCCACCAGCAGAAGAAGAACACGAATTTCATCATGATTCCAGGCTTAGTCCACGACCAGATTTTATTCGACCCTTCTTTCTTCCAAATTTGGATTCTCCTTTCTTCGCTTTCCATTTTTTTGTATAATAGTGGTTCTTACCTTTTTATAAGACGGGGATTCAATGGAAAATAGTCGATAGCGAACTCTATTCGTTGTATGTTAGGAGTGTTTGTAATGTGGCCGTCGCTCTTTCTCTCTTTCTTCCTCTTTCTCTATTTCATCTATCCTAGATGTGTTAGCTTCCACCGAGACCACATTATGCAAGAGACGGTGGCCCCCATCATGCGTTATTGGCATCATAGTCCCATTTGTCTGCTGGGGATGTACCTCTGTCACATTTGGTGTGGAGACAGACAGGCTGAGGATCATATATATATATATATATATATATATATATATATATATATATATATATATATATATGTATATATATGTATGCATATGTATGTGTGTATATATATATATATATATATATATATATATATATATATATATATATATATATATATATATATATATATATATATATATATATGGTGTGCAGCAGGGTCCAAAACACATCAGTTAAAAGGCCATAATTTATTTAGGAAACGTTTCGAACATTGCAATGTTCATTATCAATCTGTAAAAGATATAAATATAAAATTCTTAAAATTTATACAATAATTTAAAACAAAATAGTAAAAGAATATTAAAACATTATTGATTTTAAAACAGAAAATCGTGAAAAACTAAAACATTGAAACATAAGAGAACCAGTGCTCACCAAGCCATCCATAGGAAAAGGCGAAGAACGAATGAGTAAGAATTGTTACCCATCTATGACTTCAGTTATGCTAAGAAAAGAGGAGAAGCGGAGGCGTTAGAGTTTAAAGAAGGAACGAGGCGTTTAATGTATAACGATTCAAGGGTAGTTAAAAATTCGCTATGTTTTGTCCCACCAATAATTGAAAAATGTATTTGTTTACTTGGGTTTTGCAAATAGCGGCATGATTCCTAATATTAGAAAATTCTGGGTTACCAAGTCTCTGACCAGTTCTGAAGCTGTATCCCATATGGCTACAGTATCTCACCTGCAACAACCTTCGGCAAGATCCAACATAGATACCGGGACATCCCGGGCACTTGAATTTATAAATGATGTTGGACCTCATGAAGGTCTGCAGTTTGTCTTTGTAGCCAAAAAATACATTAATTTTGAGTGGATTGATTGGGATTAGTTGGATGTTAAGGCAGCCGAACTCTTTTTCTATTATTTGTTTAAGTTTGATGGAAAACTTGTTGTCAGATTGGTAAGGAATTGTAGCGAAAATATTTTTCTTTTGTACATTATACGATGGTACTAGAGTGGAGAAATGTCGTGAGAGGAGCTTGTTAATAACCTTGTAAACCATATTTTCAGGGTAAGAGTTTTGCTTGAAAAAATTAACCAAAAATAAAATCTCCTTATGAAAGAGTGACCAACTCGAGGAATAACGTAGAGCCCTATAAACAAGTGTGTATATAGCATTCAGTTTAAAATTTAAAAAACAAGAACTATAAAAATTGTTGGCAAGTCCAGTGTATGTCTTTTTCCGATACACAGATGTTATAAATTCACCATTGTCTCTGCTTACGTTAATGTCTAAAAAAGGTAGCGAGTTGTTGTTTTCTTTTTCCATAGTGAACTTCATATTTTGGTGTTGAGTATTTATATGGCTTAAAAACATTTCACTATGCCATGGTTGTTTAAATAACACAAAAGTGTCATCAACATATCTTCTATAATACACTGGCTTACAAGAGTCTGGACAACTATTTAAAAAATTCTCTTCAAAAGATGACATAAAAATATTTGCAAACAAAGGCCCTAAAGGGGAACCCATGGCAACTCCATCGACCTGCGAATAGAGTTGGCCATTAAAAACAAACATGGAGTCTTGCACAGCAAGCTCAAGAAAAGTCTTAAAATAATGTCTGTTAAAACCATGAAAAATAATTTGATCGTCATAAAAAATCTTATCTAAAATAATATTAATGGTTTCATTGAGTGGAACATTTGTAAAAAGAGATTCTACATCGAAACTTGTCATATGTAGATCACCATCTTGTAAAATTATTTGTTGCTGAAACTCATAGCCATTTTTTAGTGAGAACTGGTTGCTTGAGAAATTACCAAGTAAAGAGACAAGGTGTTTTGATATTTTATAAGCCGGGTTGTTATAGGCTGCCATAATAGGTCTGATAGGAACTCCTTCCTTATGTATCTTTGGTAGTCCATATAGAATGCTAAAAGAGGAACCAGTCACAAACAGTTGTTGATACGTTGTTTCATTTAAGATACCTTCATTTTTTAGTTTCCTCAAAAATCTGTTAATTTTGTCTTCTCTTTTGTAAATGTCTAAAAAATTTGGTTCACCATGTAACTTAAATTTAGTTTGGTCAGCAAGAATATTATCAACCTTATCAATATAGTCTGTTTTATTGAGCAGTACAACACCTTTACCCTTATCTGGTTTACAAATAACCAAACTGTCTCGTTTGCCCAATTTTTGTAAAATACTTAAATCCTCCTTCCTGAAAAACGGTGTCCAAGACACTCTTAACTTAGTGTAAGTTTTATGCAAAAGAAAAGACAACTTATGTTGCAAACCACTTAGGTCATTGATCAGATTTAAGCCCTTGAGTCGTTGAAAAAGCATTTCGAAAGGAAAGTAGAAGTCTGCATACTTAGGTCTGTAGGAGGGCAAATTTAAATCCAAGCCAAATGATAACAAAAATTCCTCTCTTTTGGAGAGAACATAGTTAGACAGATTAAAAATACAATAGTTTCTCTTATTAAAATTAGGAGTAACAACACCTAGTGCTTTAAGTTTTTTTTTGATGACGTAGTTGTACAGACGAGACATAATTATTTACAAAATCATTAAAAAGTTTCTGATAAATAAAACGGTCAATAATAGATAAATCCTGAAAAAGTTGTTCTCGTAGGCGACAAACATTAGCACTTGCATTTTCAATAAGTTTCTGTTTCGTTTCAATCTCCTTCTTAAGTAGTTCGTCCAGGGCATTCTTGTAAAATTCGGTGTGATATAGCGAGGTCTTGTAGAGCCTGAACCTAACAAACTTAGGGTGTACTCCATTTAAAAGACAGTACTGCAAGAAATCCAAATCACACTTGGCTTTTTCCTCTCTCAAAGTCGATTTCTCCAACCTTCTCGAGGTGGCCAGGGTCACTGGTGGATAGCGATGTTGAAGGAGTTGCGAAAAGTGCTGAAAACGGCGACATCTCAGCCTAAACGCGAAGAGAAAGACGAACAGAAGTCGATGTAACATAATGGACGTATCAAAGGATTACAGGTGAAGATCATATATATGGTGTGCAGCAGGGTCCAAAACACATCAGTTAAAAGGCCATAATTTATTTAGGAAACGTTTCGAACATTGCAATGTTCATTATCAATCTGTAAAAGATATAAATATAAAATTCTTAAAATTTATACAATAATTTAAAACAAAATAGTAAAAGAATATTAAAACATTATTGATTTTAAAACCGAAAATCGTGAAAAACTAAAACATTGAAACATAAGAGAACCAGTGCTCACCAAGCCATCCATAGGAAAAGGCGAAGAACGAATGAGTAAGAATTGTTACCCATCTATGACTTCAGTTATGCTAAGAAAAGAGGAGAAGCGGAGGCGTTAGAGTTTAAAGAAGGAACGAGGCGTTTAATGTATAACGATTCAAGGGTAGTTAAAAATTCGCTATGTTTTGTCCCACCAATAATTGAAAAATGTTTTTTGTTTACTTGGGTTTTGCAAATAGCGGCATGATTCCTAATATTAGAAAATTCTGGGTTACCAAGTCTCTGACCAGTTCTGAAGCTGTATCCCATATGGCTACAGTATCTCACCTATTATGGCAGCCTATAACAACCCGGCTTATAAAATATCAAAACACCTTGTCTCTTTACTTGGTAATTTCTCAAGCAACCAGTTCTCACTAAAAAATGGCTATGAGTTTCAGCAACAAATAATTTTACAAGATGGTGATCTACATATGACAAGTTTCGATGTAGAATCTCTTTTTACAAATGTTCCACTCAATGAAACCATTAATATTATTTTAGATAAGATTTTTTATGACGATCAAATTATTTTTCATGGTTTTAACAGACATTATTTTAAGACTTTTCTTGAGCTTGCTGTGCAAGACTCCATGTTTGTTTTTAATGGCCAACTCTATTCGCAGGTCGATGGAGTTGCCATGGGTTCCCCTTTAGGGCCTTTGTTTGCAAATATTTTTATGTCATCTTTTGAAGAGAATTTTTTAAATAGTTGTCCAGACTCTTGTAAGCCAGTGTATTATAGAAGATATGTTGATGACACTTTTGTGTTATTTAAACAACCATGGCATAGTGAAATGTTTTTAAGCCATATAAATACTCAACACCAAAATATGAAGTTCACTATGGAAAAAGAAAACAACAACTCGCTACCTTTTTTAGACATTAACGTAAGCAGAGACAATGGTGAATTTATAACATCTGTGTATCGGAAAAAGACATACACTGGACTTGCCAACAATTTTTATAGTTCTTGTTTTTTAAATTTTAAACTGAATGCTATATACACACTTGTTTATAGGGCTCTACGTTATTCCTCGAGTTGGTCACTCTTTCATAAGGAGATTTTATTTTTGGTTAATTTTTTCAAGCAAAACTCTTACCCTGAAAATATGGTTTACAAGGTTATTAACAAGCTCCTCTCACGACATTTCTCCACTCTAGTACCATCGTATAATGTACAAAAGAAAAATATTTTCGCTACAATTCCTTACCAATCTGACAACAAGTTTTCCATCAAACTTAAACAAATAATAGAAAAAGAGTTCGGCTGCCTTAACATCCAACTAATCCCAATCAATCCACTCAAAATTAATGTATTTTTTGGCTACAAAGACAAACTGCAGACCTTCATGAGGTCCAACATCATTTATAAATTCAAGTGCCCGGGATGTCCCGGTATCTATGTTGGATCTTGCCGAAGGTTGTTGCAGGTGAGATACTGTAGCCATATGGGATACAGCTTCAGAACTAGTCAGAGACTTGGTAACCCAGAATTTTCTAATATTAGGAATCATGCCGCTATTTGCAAAACCCAAGTAAACAAAAAACATTTTTCAATTATTGGTGGGACAAAACATAGCGAATTTTTAACTACCCTTGAATCGTTATACATTAAACGCCTCGTTCCTTCTTTAAACTCTAACGCCTCCGCTTCTCCTCTTTTCTTAGCATAACTGAAGTCATAGATGGGTAACAATTCTTACTCATTCGTTCTTCGCCTTTTCCTATGGATGGCTTGGTGAGCACTGGTTCTCTTATGTTTCAATGTTTTAGTTTTTCACGATTTTCTGTTTTAAAATCAATAATGTTTTAATATTCTTTTACTATTTTGTTTTAAATTATTGTATAAATTTTAAGAATTTTATATTTATATCTTTTACAGATTGATAATGAACATTGCAATGTTCGAAACGTTTCCTAAATAAATTATGGCCTTTTAACTGATGTGTTTTGGACCCTGCTGCACACCATATATATGATCTTCACCTGTAACCCTATATATATATATATATATATATATATATATATATATATATATATATATATATATATGTATCTATATGTATATATATATATATATATATATATATATATATATATATATATATATATATACTGTATATATAAGTGCGCTCATATGTGCATGCATTTATTTATATTTTGAACATGGTGAAAAGAGAAAAACTCGCCTTGATTATTTTCCAATATGGTATTTATAAATAACATCCCATTTTCTTCATTATTGTGAGCAAATCTGTAAATGGAATTTATTGTCTTGGCATATCGCCATGTCAGTTATTGTTATTCTTATGAAACTGGAGCTCAGGAAGTTCTAAGAAGTCGGCTGGGCGGAATAGGTCTTGTATAGTTTTTCTTAAAGAAACTCTTTTCTGTTTATGTCAGTTTTCTTCCTTCTCAGTGTTGCTCTCCATTTCGTAGAGACTTTTCTCACACCAAGCATTTTTTTAATGACTGTACTTACATCTATTGTGAACCCAGACTAAATTTTATTCATTGGCAATGCTCTCTGTATATTTATTCGAAATCCCATTGGGCAGTGTTTTGGAGTTTTTCATGATTGCCTGATTCCCCACTCTCTCCTCCCCAGCTTTTTGTTGTACACTCATAATTAGAAAGACACATCGTAAAATTCTCGAACTTGAGCTTCAACCAGTTTGATCAGTCCCATTCTATTTACTTCGGAGACGCAGGATACAATTTGCCAACTTATGGTACACTTCTGAATTATTCAGACTGCCTGATTTCAAAATGGGTGATCGTCACAATTTTAAAGATGTATTTTAAACAGGTTTATTCCTAGGAGATATAGCCTTTCCGGTATCCTGAATATATATAAAAAAACTTATTATTATTAAGGTTCAATAATTTTTTTTAAATTATCCTATAAAAATATTAATATATAAACAAACAGGACTGAGTATAACACACGTCTCCTGATTCATCTGTTATATCTCTATTATATTGAAACTTCATTATTCATAAACGTTATTGTTGTATTTGATAGAACATTAATTTTCTTTTAACATTCGTGCTTGTCATATTTGAATTAATCTTGTTGTTGTAAGTAAAACTAATTCTCTTTATGTTTGACTAAATTTCTTTTCATATTCGTTTTTCCATTTCTCAAGTGTGAGTGTGATCACTGTTTGTCATTGGTAGATATTTTTTTCACGTACTGACACCCCAATATATTTGTGAAGCCTATAACTTGCAACCAGAACGGCTTGGAATAAGAAAGGCAACAAACGATGTCCCATAACAATAACACTAAAAGGAAAAGACCTCTCTCTCTCTCTCTCTCTCTCTCTCTCTCTCTCTCTCTCTCTCTCTCTTGAGAAACATTCTGTCATAAGGGATAAACCAAGGGGCCTTCCCATAAACCTCGCTCCATCTATGGAATCTTCATCTCTCGAAGTCTTTGGGGATTTTCTAACTCCTGCTAACGAATTTCATCTGAGAGAGGGCTGTATTACAAGGCGGAGTGGGATATTTATGCTTTTATTGGTAATATTCTCTCGTTGAATGGAACAAATTTTCTTTATTGGAATAAAGGTTGTCATTTTTTTAGATATAAAACCTGTATTTTTCATATCAGTTGATTTTCCGCCCTGGGTTTTCAGTTGCTAATTTTTCCTTTGTAAGATAATATATTTTGGAATATTTTCTTGAGCCCGAAAACCTAAATTCCAGCTAAAGAGAAACGTCCTCCTGAGTCTCCCCTCTAACTGTAACAGATTACACGTCGGAAGTTTGCCTCGAAAGTTTTTAAGTATGGTAATCTCCTTATTTTATCATTTAGATGAAAATTCTGTCAGAATTACTTTAAAAATGATGAAAGCCAGTGTTCATCGTCATTAATGGAGACCGACATTGAGCATTATCTGAGCGGACATTGCTATTCATGTCTGCCGAGCGCTAGATCTAAATTCTAATGACGAAGATCATGCTGTTATTATTGAAGATTTGGTGGCGGCGGATGTTGTTATGGATGAAGTGCCTCGGGGCGCTCCTGGTCCTACGTGTGAACCGATTTGGTGAGAAATTCTTCCTTTGGCAGATCCTTCGTTGGCCAACTTCAGCCATTGTAGCCATCACCCATCGCCATCACCCGCCAACAGCTCACGGATGTAAACAAGATGGCAATATCACAGGTGGCCCCTCTTGCTTACAGATGGCGCCCTTAGAGTGGCAGGAGGATCAGTTACTCCAGCTTGGCCCAGGGGGGTCCAGAGACCTCTGTAGTCGTGGTTCATAGCCAAAGAGAAAGCCTTCCAGATCCCGGACTTACGCAAATTGTCAATTTAAGGGAGAATGGGGGGATGTTACTCATAGCGACTCTCTTGCATCCAAATTACTTACTAGGAGATACGTGGAGGAAGGGGGGCGGAGGGGGGGAGGGTTAGAAGAGGAGGCGGGATCTGTGGAAAAGGTGGTAAAGGGAAGGGGATGGAGAGGACCAGAGGCCATGAAGACAAGGAACGAGGCCAGAGAAGGTGATGAAGAGATGTCGATGACACACAAAGGGATACTGCTGGATTCAGGATAACAAAATTTGGAACGTCTGTAATACTTATAAATCTTAAGAGGGTGAGCTTAGCGATGACAAACGAGAGACCGTAAGTGAGATGGAAGGTTTTCTCGAGAGATGATAACAAGAAGGTTTTAACTTTCTTAGTCAAAATGAAACACCAAATCAACGTTGATAACTGAGCGCGACCGCTAAATTACTGACACCATCAGAATAAGGGTTGGTGATTATAGAATTAGTGACGAAATATAGTGATCGATGATATAATTTAGTGAGTGTTTTGGGAATTTAGTTATTCCTGGTAATTAGGGAAGGACTAGAGGGATAACAGGGATGATGTAACACTAACATTAAGCGTGATAGGATAGAGCTGAAGCTTTAAGGATAAGAGGAAGAGGGAGCAGAACACACGGAGGACGTTGGACTAATGGGACCCAAGATTTACTTAAGAGTTAGAATACCATCGGAAGACGGAGAGAGAAAGAAAAGTGTCAGAATATGGCGGTGGAGTATAAAAATATTGAAACCATAGGAAAGAAGCCTCAGAAAAAAATACGATTTCATTAATAATAACAGTTAGAATTTTTACTAACTGCTAGTAAATCCATTCTTGAATCGTTACATCCGTTATTTAAGCATTCTTAGATTTGCATCATCATTGACCCCAAATTTATGTAACAAAAATTTCTATTAAATATGAATATATTCTACTAATCAAACTAATATTCCCTCTTTGGAAATTTATCTGGATATCTGGGCTTTAAGTCTACCTCTACTCTCTTAAAGGAGAATCTTTACTAAATAAGTGATTATGGCATGGTAAATTCCTAACAATCGATACCATTCAAAATGGTGAAATCTGTATTCTGGATTTGAAAATATAGTTTTCCTTTGTATTTATTTGATTTTCGAACGATTTCGAAGTAATTATTTGGGGGAAACCAATAGGTTGAGAGATAGATGTCCCCTTTCAAGACAGAGTATGATAGAAAACAAGTAAAATACAGAGATTCCTTCTTAACCTTCCCCAAACTAATCTAACTAAACTTCCAGGCCATATTATAACAGGCCTCAACCCCGCATAACCTGACCTAGGGTGTTGTATCGTTTAGGTAAAACATAGGTATATAATTTGATGTATACTTGGATTAGGCCTATTAGCCTTACCTTAATCAGAATTAGAAGCTAAGGACGCACCATATTCAAAGTTCTATTTTATAACCTCCAATATGCGCGACGATGCGATGGAGATAACTAATCTTTTTATTTTCTAGTTAACATTAAATGAAATTGGACCTGTTGTGGAATTCTTACCAATTCGGATTTATTGAAGAATAAAGACTCAAGAGGCAGTTTAGAACATCAAATAAACATATCTTATGGTTTAAAGGTCGTAGAACTAATTTTCATCAAAGGTTTTCAGTAAAGAAAACCCCGTGAAGCTGTTGCATATCTTATTGATTTCTAAGTGAACTCAAAGATTCCATAAAGGAATATATCATTAGCATAAAAGTTAGCCTAAAATTAAACGCTTCGCATCCTCTACGTTGCTAATTTTTATAAGATGCATCAAAGCATTTAATAATAAAGCCCTTCTTTAAATAGGATTTACTAAATGTTGTGGTAACATCCCTGACTGGTGATAACCAGACTGGGGTTCGAGTATCTCTGAAACACAGTTCTTTTGGTCGCCGCAACCTCACCATCCTTATGAGCTAGGGAAGGGAGATTTGCGGTAGCCTATAGGTTTACCTGCTGAGACATCAGCAGCCTCTGCCTGGCCCTCTCTGGTCTTAGCTTGCATAGAGAGGGTTTGGGGGCTGATTATATGTATGTATGGTTAGTCTCTAGGGCATTGTCCTGCTTGCTAGGACAATGTCCCTCTCCTCTGCCTCTGTCATTCTTGAGCGGGCTCTAAACCCTTAAGGAGGAAAGAATTTAAGAAATCTAAGGACAACAACAATGCGTCAGAATGACTGGATGACAAGAATAAAGCCGAGGTTCTTATTTATGTGCAAAGGCAAATGTTAGATCCAAAACCACAAAAAAGGATGATTGGAGTTCTGTATAAAGATTCAAGTACTCAAGAAGAATACTGGAAAGCGTGCTGTTCGTTCATATTTATAACATGGGATAATTGGCTAGGAATCCCATTCACTTTTAGACCAAATAATCTCATGGCCCTTATCCTATATCATGAGGCTGATTAGGAATGACAGTCTCAAAATACAATTGGGCAATATTATCCAGTGCCCAAATTAAGGAAATTTACCGTGCTGCTTTCAAATGCAAGAGCAAAGATATGGAAAGCCTCTGACCTTCCAGTTCTAAGATCATTTAGGAGGGTTATTGTTAGCGAAAGAATTGTACAGACCACCATGAGTTTTAAAGTAAATATGGTTGATATAATTAGATTTCAAAATATATGTTTTGTAATCAGAATAGAAATTTTCTCTTTGTAAAGAAGCGTGTTAGGTACACATAAATTTTAATTTTTTTATAACATAGTTCTTTGAGTTGTAACTAGCTTATGTTCTAAGGCTTTAGCAAGGCTCTAAGTTTGTGATGCATAATCCAATACTGGTAAGACCATCTGGTTAACTACATTTGTGTTTAGAGAAAGTGGTATTTAACATTTCTTTACCTCATTTTGTTTACCAAATGCTCTCTATCCCACGCATATCCTTCTTTTAATTTCTGTCTCATGTCTTTGGGAAGTACCTACTGTCTATCCTAAGTAATTATATTCATTAACAATTTCTATAAGTTCGTCAATAACCGTTATTTGTTATCTCTGCATTTTCATTGAACATTATATTAGTTTTACTCATATTAATTTTCAGTCCTACATTTCTGCTTTCTCTATTCTAATCTTCTATCATCTCTAGCAATTCCTCCAATGATTCACTAAGTAGAACTGTCATATATATATATATATATATATATATATATATATATATATATATATATATATATATATATATATATATATATAATGTAGCGCAGGGGAATTTGGAGCTCGGGATTTTACGTAATTTGCTAGTTGTAATTATATATATATATATATATATATATATATATATATATATATACACACACACATATATATATATATATATATATATATATATATATATATATATATATAATTACGACTAGCAAATTACGTAAAATCCCGAGCTCCAAATTCCCCTGCGCTACATTATATAAATCTAATACACACGAGAATACCTCCGAGCTCTGAGAATAATACGCAAATCCCAGACATTAATATATATGAACACTGAATATGTAAAGGTGTCTTTACGATACACTCAAAACAAAAACTGGTTAATTACTTTACTTTTAACGGGAACTATTCTAAAACCAATCTCTTACTTTGGTTCTTAGTCAGGGATACGAGCAAGGCACTGAAATAATTATTGGTGATCAAAATGATAGACCCTTTACAAAAGTATATATATTCTATAAAAATAACAATTCAAAAGTAATACCAAAAATAAATCACTCGAAATTTAAATGTGAACTAAACCTTAGGCTTAAGACAAAATGACACTTCAAGAATAATACAATCACTTGTTTCACTAGAATTTAATATATGAAAATATTTAATTTTGACAGTTAATGAAAAAAGTTGACACTTTAACACAATAGGAAATAAATATCAATTACACTTACATATAATTAACTATTACTCTTTGGGCTCACACATGGTTACCGAATGGTCAAGCAAAAATAAATGCACTTCACTGTTTAACCAAATCACACAGGGCCAGTCACAAAAAAAAAAAAAAAAAAAAAAAATTGCAATATAAACTGTACTTACAAATACACTTCACTTCTTTCAAATTAAACACACAATATCACCAATGTTCGAACAACACTATACACGTTTGAGAGGAAACATTTGGTGGCTGGAAAAATACTGGTGAAAGGACTGTTGGACGTATGGCTCTGTCGGAATGTTAAGCTGGATCTCTCTCTCCAAGGCATTCTAATGCATTCTGGAATCTTCCAGTTGGGCATTCTCGAAGCGAGGGGGGGAGGGCGCATGGGCTCTCACGGCATCAATGTTGCCAACTTTGCAGTTTGATGTTGTGACGGCGCCGAGTAACGACTGAGTTATATTATTGTAGAACATTCTCCTTATATACAAAACCTCAAGGCAACAGGACATAACAAGTTCACAAGACAGACAATATTACAGAGGAAAAACCACACATGAATTTTCATGTTCGTTTTAGTGCGAGGGAAGAGCGAAGATACAAGCATAATATATACGAAAGGAATTATGTACAATTATGTGAAACACGGTTGGTACATGGCTCCCCCCCTAAAAATGACATACTGTACATGTTAAATAGGGCGCCCTGATCTAGAGAGGCGAACTGTAGGCGGGTTTTGTTGTAGGCGGTCGAGCACGATGCGCAGGTGATGGAGGTGTTCCTCTTTTGAGGAGGAGAACACAAGTATGTCGTCCACATAACATACACAGAAAGGGAGGTCCCCTAAGATGCCATCCATGAGACGTTGAAACGTTGCCCCAGCATTACGAAGGCCAAAACAGGAGTAATTGAAGGTGTATGTACCAAACGGAGTGGTGATGGCGGTCTTGGGGATGTCTTCTGGGTTCATAGGCACCTGATAATACCCCTTCAGGAGGTCGAGCGTAGAGAAAACCTTCGCTTTGTGCAGGTAGGAGGTTACATCGGCAATGTTTGGGAGGGGGTAGTGATCCGGTTCTGTTTGCATGTTCAGGCGC
>NC_090738.1:50197254-50207254 GCF_036898095.1 Palaemon carinicauda
ATTGTATTTCATTCAATGTCGAAATATTATTGATGCTATACTCGGACATTCACGGATGTCTGCGCAGAGGCGATGTCTGTGCACCAAGAATAATGTTTTTATCTGTTAGAAGCTTATATCTAAGGAGTAAAAAGAATTATTACAGGCTTCATTGGAAATTCTGTTCTGAGCAACTAAATATTACTTGATAACATACTATCAGCTTTCTAGTGCTGTGCTAAGATTAATAGAGCACTTGTTACGCATGGTTTTCTTAAATATAACGATCACAGCTATTCGTGATAACTACGTTGTTCCCAGAAATTAGGCATCTGGTTGATAAACCACACTAGTTTGGTCATTCTGAAGGCATTTCTTATCGAAGGGTAAGAATGGAGCTAATGATTTCCCAACAGATTCCAATATGGATCATAGTTTTTAAGGTAGTGTAGTTTCTTATGTATATTTTGTATTATTATTATATTTAAATAGGATTCAATGTATTTTACAAAAAAATTGGAAAAAAAAATAATTTTACTCATATCCCTCATGAAAGATATAATATATTTGAATTATCATCACCTGTTAATGAATATATATGGTGAACATTATATTTATTTTTAGTATTAACTGGCATTGGACCTTCTTTGAGCCTTAATCGAGTTATTTCTCAATTTTCACACTAGTTACATTTACTGGCAGACACGTTTGATTTCGTACTATAGAATTATTTGATGTTTACTTTAGAGGAGTATCGCTACTTTTCTCAGTTACGTAGTTTTTTCAGGTAACTTAAAGTGTAAATCTTAACTTACTTATTCTTCAAAGAGTTTAATTTATGATTTATGTATATCTAATCTTTAAAAGTTTATTCATGATTAATACAACAAATGCATTATTGATAAAGCATATACTAGTTTTAAGAGTAAATAAGAGATAAAAGAATTACTCTATTTCCCAAATCAAGTCATGTAGACACATACACACGTGCAAACGCATATATATATATATATATATATATATATATATATATATATATATATATATATATATATATATATATATATATATATATGTATATATATAAGTATATTTGCGTGTGTATGTGTGTGTGTGTGCGCGTGCGGTGTTATTATCGTTGAGCATTGCCTTATAAGATACCTTTTATCGATTGTTTTGAAAAGAAAACTACGTTCAGATCATTTTGCAGACAATGATTTGTTTGTTGAAATATGACATCCATTTAAAAAAAAAGAGCTAGACTTTTAAGTCACACTTGCTGAGGAAAGGAAGCCTATCAGATTTTACATATTTACAACATAAAAAAACGTATATATATATATATATATATATATATATATATATATATATATATATATATATATCATACATATATTGATAAATTTTTCCCTATAGGAGTTAGTTCCAAAGCTGAAACAACACAGATCTCTCTCTCTCTCTCTCTCTCTCTCTCTCTCTCTCTCTCTCTCTCTCTCTCTCACAGACACACAAGCCCATATATATATATATATATATATATATGTATGTATATATATCTATATAGATGTGTATATATATATGTATATATATATATATATATATATATATATATGTATATATATACATATATATATATATATATATATATATATATATATATATATATGTATATATATATATATATATATATATATATATATATATATATATATATATGTATGTATGTATGGGTGTCAGTTCCCTCCATAAAGTAGTAGTGTAACACTTAAAGGAAATAGAAGGGTTCAGTTATTGTCATGAAAAAAATGTTCAAATCTCTGAACAGGGAAAGTAGCAAACGTAGCCCCAATTAATTATTATAAGGAGTGTATAGAGGCAAGCATCTAAATAGGTATATTCTGTTTGAAGAAACTTACAAATTTTTGTGATTTAGATATCAATAGGATATCAACGACGAAAGATGCCTTTGAGGCTATGACTGCATATTTTGATGAACAGTTTACCGAAAGGAATCTCTTATTTTTATCTTTTATGAAAATGTATTCTAGTAGGCCTATCCTTCTCTTGTGACCTACATTGCATTACTATATTAAAAGTTAAAAAGGGACGCATATACGTATAATGTCGCTTTTGTTACTAAGGTGGCAGTACAATGGTCTGATGTTGGTAAGTCTTGAAAATAAACTTTAGGAATACATATACCGTTGAAAGTATTATTCTCCATAAATCTCCCTCAGTTAGTAGAAAAAATAAAAGCTAAAGCATAGAAAGAAATTTCTGGCCTTGTCAGTATCAATCATTCCCCAAAAACTTACATACTTTTTATTGTATTTTAAGGTATGGCTTTACTTTTGTTACACGCCAACAAATAATGATAAGGAAAATAAAGCACATGATCGTAGAAATCCTTAGAATAAATATTTTTCAACCTGAACCGCGAGTAAAAAAAAATTGCCACAACATCAAGTGTCACATTCACGATCTGACTTTTGAATCATGATTGAATATGTGTGCAGAAAACCACTAGAACATGACATTCCTTATACCTAGACAGTGGGCTTATCATCAGTCTACACGCCCATTTCAATTTATGTTGCACACACTCTCGTGATACTTAGATATTAATGTTTCTCCTGTTAGCATACCTTTCATACCTCTCCTATACTTACGTCCCGCGTAACATTTATAGATTATACAGCCTACTCTTCATTAACATGTCCTCAATTCTCTCTATGCAACCAAATTATCTTAAAATGCTCTGACTTTTCCTTTCACTCTAATTGAGCCTTTTACATTTTTTTTTTTATTGAATTCTTCCAGCAACCTATACGAAGTAAACAAACTGTTCATATAACGTGACACAAAGGTTCTTATTTCTCTTGGATAGATACATAACACGCCTATATCTAAGGTCACTTCTAAGTAACACCGGTGACCCTCATCTAGATGTTGTAACACATTTTAACACCTCAGACCTTGGGTCTATTGAGTCTACCATGAACTTTTCCCATGGGTAATTTTACTATACACAACTTTATTCTTTTGCCTCCAAACGTCTCACATAACTGTTTCATAACAAGTACTTAATCCATACATACATTCCTGGTCAGACATTCCAAATGGTATCAACACTGGATCGTGACATCTCACTTATAATTCCACCAACTTCTAGTATGTTCCATCCTACGACCTTTGCTACAGGGCTCCTTACATCATCAATATTAATTTCCACAAAATAATGTTATACGTACACTATAACTTTCAACACTTGTTATTGAGCTCTTTTTCTCTTTTATCTTCCATAATAAAAAGACTCAAAGTGCTTGTTTCATTAGCGCAGGACTGCATGCACATTTTATTCTGAGAGACATATGTTCAATAACCCTTTTCTCTGCATTGATTTACTTGAACACATCTTTCTTAGTTTTCAAGCCAAACCCCTATCAAACACCTTACCTTATAAGGCAAGACACATAATCATACTGTCAGCAATGTGCCAAGACATCTCACTTATAATCCTACCAACTGATATATTTTAGTTTTACAACCTCTTCTATTGGCCTCTTTACGTCATCATTAGTAACTTCAACAAATAATTATAAACTTACACTAAACATTTCAACACCTGTGTTGCTTAGGTCTGCTTTTCTTCTATTTTTTACTTGTAATAAATTTCCCAAAAAACTCACTTCATTTATTAAGGACTACATTCATTTCTGATAAGATCTGTATTTTTGTATATCTCATTCTAAGATATATATGACCATCAACCTTTTTCTTTGCGTATAGTTTCGTATAGAACTACTATTTTTTTCTCTTCTGTATCCCATTGACAAATACTCAAGATCCCAAGATTTGGTATTTCCTTACATAAATTTTGCAAAATTAGAAAAGGATATTGGCTTGCCATCTGCAGCAAGTTCTTGGCCAATTTGTGATTGACACCATGCAGGGCACCATGAATAGTATTATTGCATTTGCTGTCATCTAATAAGAGTTACCATTGACCTCAGAATAACAGGTTTATCTACTATTTAGGGAAGTTTTTCATACCTTATGTTCTAAAAATGTTTTACTTGGCAATCCCTTGTTTAAGACCGGCGTGGTAACAGTCTTTTGCCTCAAGAAGTAAAGTCTCATTTGCCATTTAGTGGGCGTTTCCTCTCCCAAAGTGTTCACAACCCTTTGCTAGTCGCTGATCCGTTGGAAACACAGGTCATTAGAATCCTAAGCCAGTGGCACCTCTAAGGGCAGCTGTCTACAGGTAATACCGGTACCACGGCTAAAATTGAAATATTACATTATAATTGACTGTATATATATATATATATATATATATATATATATATATATATATATATATATGTGTGTGTGTGTGTGTGTGTGTGTGTCTGTCTGTCTGTTTGTTTGGCTGTGTTTGTCTCTGTGTGTGTATGCATGGCATGTCTTAGGTGAGGTATTACATAGTATTAGATGCAAGGAGTTGTTAAATAATGGATCATCGCCATCTGGAGTTAAAGTAATATGAAATCATGCTAACTAAGAATGCCATCTATGTTTCATATTCTTAGCAGAGTCCTAAGTAGGAAAAGTTACGTTAATAGAATGCGAGTATGAACTTGTCGCTCTCATATTTCCTGAGACACCATCCTTAGAAGATAATTATGCGCTGCAGCTAATATACAAAAGAATAGTATGAGAGTAAAATTATATGTTTGTGTGGTTTAAAGGGCCATCGTGTTGACATTTATATCCAACGCGATAATTTTCATCCTTTGCAACTATCTGTTCATTCGTTTATTCTCGCAACAAATTGTATATTTTTCCAGGACTTTTTCGATATGCCTTTCGTTTATCCAGACTAAGGAGCCCAAGCATAATTTTACGTTACTGCATTATCGCCGAGGCAACGCAGCTTTGTTTTCGGCATTATCATTATTATTTTTTGATGATTTTCTAGCTTGATTCAATTTTCATCTAGTCGAAATTATGGAATTATTCCAAAGATGGTGGCCACAATGACTCCTCGAGGCCCTGTCTTAACCATTCCAACCTTATAGCCACAGCGTCTGATGGGAAAAGTCCGTAATTTAACCCTTACTGCAGCCGGCATTAAGCCGAAATTACCCTTTTCACGTGTGGTGCCGGATACGTCTCATGATCATTGGTAATTTCATTTTCTCCGTCATATTTCTGGATCTCATACACGTCTCTCCTTAGGAATAGCTGGATGCAAAGTCAAGAGCCTTGTACTAGGATATCAAGCTTTATGGTAGAGCGCCATAAGGGCCGGAATGAAGTCATAAACAAGACGAGGGTTACAGGGAAGCTGCATGTTGGAGGTGGGCAGCGCTTGTTATACGTGTGTCGTATGTTGGCCAGATTATCCTAGTTTTATAAAATAATTTCTATTGAAGACGTCATCCCAGTCCCATTTGGCTGATAGAAGGAGCCATTCTTGCCAAGGAGTTGAAGGAGAGGGTTCGCTTTGGAAAGAGGAAGAGGAGGAGGAGGAGGAGAAGAAGAAGTAGTATTAGAAGCAGAAAAGAGAAATACTGAGGCCTTTCAAGATGAAGAGGCAAGGGTGGGTTAGTAAAAAAAATGAGAGTTACACGCTATAGACAGAAGATTAAATGAATAAAGTAATGGAATTATACATGTTATCAATAGATCTTATTAAGAAATTATGTTTTTTCATCTTTGCACCTGAAATAGAATTATGAATATGCTGTGCATCAAATCATTTTGCTAACAACTCTTATTTGATTAGAATAATGAGAATCAGACATAATTATCAATCTAAAAAATAAGCAGTCGTCACCTATGTGGTAAATGTTTTCAACAAATATCAGTATAAAAAAAAATAAAAGCTATTTCATCTTAAACCTTTACCTTATAAAATGCCATTGCCCAAGAAATGGTGAGTCAGAATGTATTCCAGATTCACTTTATATATGTATGTATATATATATATATATATATATATATATATATATATATATATATATATATACATATTTATATATATATATAAATATATATATATATAAATATATATATATATATATATATATATATATATATATATATATATATATATATATATATATATATATATAAAATATCTCTTTGCGGTTATTACGAAAGAAGTTCCTCTAAGTTCCACTCAAAAAAATCATTTCTGCTTTGAGAGACTAAGTTTAATCGCAATTAATGAAGTATAATTGGGCCTCTAAAAAGGAATCCTGTGATCTACACCATTTTGCATTTTAAGTAAATTACTGGAAGCAATTGAACTGAATTAGTTGCCAAGTAGTGAGAGCCCATCTCTTGCATAAGGGCAACAACATATAAAGACAAAAACAGAGATTGTGCTTGCTGAAAACTGCTCATTGAAGAAAAAGCAATCAGAGTGCTGTCAGAAGTTGCCATACATATGTTATTTTGAACTAAGATTTTTTTTTTTTTTTTTTATGATGACTGAAAATGAAACAAAACCCTGAGAGTACAATACTTCTTGTCTGAATGAAGTCTAGCTAAAGCTGTATCACATACAGGGACTTTATTTTTTTTTAGGTTTCATCACCTTTTGTTAAAGAACAGTCAATATTTGAATGAAGTGCGTAGCACATATATACAGTACTGTATGTATTTACCGGGGCATAAAATGTATATTTATTCCCCTCGAATCTTCCAAACCCTATCGTAAAAAAACTTAATACTATATGATTTAAATCGACATTTTATGAAAAACTGGAATAGGTTTTCTGCATTCAAATCATGGTTAGCAATAAATGCAGCAGATGGATTCAAGCAAAATTATCAAAATTACAAAAGAGGTAAACAGAAAAGAGCCAAAATGTAATTATGGAAAGGTAATAGGGAGCCCCGCAATATTTTCTCTCATATTCATATTATGTTTACTGAAGTATCTGAGATGCTCATTGCGGCTTCTAGGCCACACCAGGTTTCACATAAACAGTACTTGCCTAAGTCTTGGCGGTTACCATTTTACCCTTCTTCTTAAACATTGGGCTCTGTCCAACATTCGTTCCATAGTACGAGTTCTTTTTCTAAACTGCCCTGAGTCATGTCTATTCATTGCTTGTTTGTATTATTTGATGTTTTTCACCAACTTGATATTTTAACGATTTCTTTCTTTTTCCTCTTAGAATTTGAAGCCGAGTTCATGGCCACTTGGCCTACATCTTAAGAATGTGTGTGAATTATCAATAATAATAATAATAATAATAATAATAATAATAATAATAATAATAATAATAATAATAATAATAATAATAATAATAATAATGGGTTTTCCTTTATTTGACTCTTCGTACTAGGTTTTTTAAATGAATTTACTAACTCACATTTAGACATTCATTAGGGTTCCACAATCCCCCCCCCCCAAAAAAAAAAAAAAAACTGATTATCCTCAGCCTTACTTAACCATAGATTTTATCTTTAGATAAAAATTTTGGAGGATCTACAAGAGTTGCTGGTGGAAAATATAATTTATCTCTTCTAGAAAGAAATATGATATCTAGATGAACTACTGAAAAATAGGATGTCTATTCATATGGAAATTTCCGTGGGCTAGTTAATTGACTTTAAGTTTGAATATGTTTTAAGGAATTATGAACATAAACTAGACAAGGATAGAGAGGCCTATAACTTTATGAAGCTCACTCGTCCTCGGTAAATTATGTAGCGCTATTTTATGAAAAACGTTCCAATTATTAGGTGATGGAAGTAGACATAAGAAGAGGAACCGAGGCAGGAATTTAAGGAGAGAGTATTGAGGAAAGTTGAAATGCTTGAGGGAGGTCAAGAAAAGTGGATAAGGAGATTGGGTGGAAAGATGTAAGAAAGACATCTGGAAAGAAACTTCCTAATGATAAGGAAATATGGTGGTAGAATGATGAATTGAAAGATGTGGAGAAAGCCAGAAAAGATGCAGAAAAATAGATCTGTGATAAGTAATGACAGCAAGAGGATAAGCAGAAGTGCAAAAGGCATAAGAAAAAAGTGAAGAAGGCAGTTGCAAAAGAAAAAACAAGAACATTAGATGATATGTACAAATAGGTGGAAACACCTGAGAGAGGGAAACAAAAATAACAGAATTACAAAGTTGAGGTACAAACACACCAAAGAATACTCCCATATAAACCAAGTTAAGGAAGGAAATTGTGTGGTTTTATGGAACGAGGATAAGATAAAGAAGAGGTGGAGAGAATATTATGAACACCTGTTAAATGAAGAATATGCATTGATGGATTCCAGAACCTTGGTGTTACCCATATTATTTCCATGAATGAAATAAAGAAGGCACTAAAGAAAATTAAAAATGGTAAAGCAATAGGACCATGTGGAAATTCCTGCAAAAGTGTGGAAGAGCCTAGGAGAATAATGAATAGACATACTATAGGACCTAGCAAAGATAGTATACAGTCAAGAAAAGGCATCAAAAGAATGGAGGGAAAGATTTTATTGCGCTCTCTATAAAATGAAGATGTAACCTCCAGGGTTGTATAAATAACGGAGGAATGAACTTAATGTCTCATAGCATAAAATGGATTAAAGAATTAGGGAAGAAATGTGTAGGTAAAGCAGTCTGTGCCAGGAAGAGGAACAGCAGATGCAGTGTTTGCTCTCTAGCAGATGATGGAAAACGGGGAAAAATAGAAATTACTTCCCATAGCATACATCATTCTGGTATATGATAGAGTCCCACCCAAGAGGTTTGGAAGTATGTGCAAGTAAAGGGAACACCAGAGAAATATGTGAGGTTGGTCGAAAATATGTTATGAATGAGCAAAAACTTAGGTAAGAAGCAGTTTTGGGATAAATGAATGGTTACTAGTAAGACTTGGTTTAAATCGGGGATCTGCTATAATTTCATATCCTACCTTATTTTACCTCAAGGAATAAGAGATCAATTCTCCTGGTGTATGTAGCACTCAGTAACAGAGAAGTGGTGTAGTCTAAACTAGAGCAATGGAGGAAGGTACAGGAAGATAGAGGCCCAAAGATTGGTAGAAAGAAGACTGAATATCTAAGTTTTAATGAAGATCAAGATTTCAAGATTAGTATGGAAGGAACAAGGTTGAACCGAGTAGAAAAAATAGGCGTCTTGGTTCAACAGCAGTTGATGAAGGAAATTTGGGGGTAAAAATAACACATAAAATGCAGGTTGGAGGAGAAAATTGTAGAAAGATGCCAAAGGTCTTGAACGGCTGCAGAATCAATGTAAAGGTTAGATGAAGAGTGTACGAGAGAATAGCGGGACCAGCTTTGATGTATGGAGCAAAAAAATATTCGGCAAAGAGAGTTCAAGAGAAAAAAATCGGATGTGGTAAAGATGAAAATCCTCACGTGGATGAGTGGAGTAGCAAAAATCCTTTTTAGAATAAAAAAAAATCAATGAATAAGAGGAACTACTAAAGTTTGTTAAATCAACAAAGATGACCATGGAAAGAAGACAGCTGTGATATGGCCATGTGATAAGAAGGGATGAGACATATTGATAAGAGAGTTTTGCAGATGGAGTGCCTGTTGGGAGACCAAGCGGTAGACCAAAGCAAAGGTAAATAGCTGTAGTTAGATATCTGAAAGGTAGACAACTAGTTGTCAGTGGACAAAGTGTTTGACCAAGTCAGATGGAGGAAGCTACCAGGAGCATCGACCCTACATATAGCGGAAAAGATGGAGAGAAAGAAATAGTTTCTATTTTTCTTATTCCACTGAAGTCTTGGCATCTTGCCAGTTCCGGATTTTGCAGTTCAAAATAAGTAACTAAAAAAAAAAAAAAAAAAAAAAAAAAAAAAAACTGGCTCAATGATTGGAAATAATGGAAGAAATCACACACTGTAGAGACGATAGCGTTTGTAGCGTAACTGGAAAATACGATTTCTGACACGTAACTTTACGACTTTGTCTTTTCGACAACATGAGTCCTGCTGATTAGTCATCCGTAAAGCCTAGGGAAATAGTTATTGGCAAATAAACTTTGAATGTTAAA
>NC_090738.1:50212254-50219754 GCF_036898095.1 Palaemon carinicauda
TGCTAAGGAGTCTGAGAAGAGGAAATTGACTACTGTTAGGAGGATGAAATAATGATGAGAGATTCCATCCTTCAGTGTGAATCAACAGGTCTCTTATAAGTATTATGCCCCATGAAAGAGTTCAAAGATTTCCAAGTTATTTAAATGGATGAAACTACCGATGTTCGATTCTTGTCTTCGTTATCCCTCGACGCCTATTCAGTATCTAATACGTGCATCTATTAAAAGGAAGTTGCTCTTTGGTTGACCCATGACCCACTAAGAAAGTGCTGGGTTAATGACCATACAAAATAACACATTTATACAGAAAAGTAAGGAAAACAGCCGTTAATTAATATAGAAAGTTAATGAAAGGAGTTAATTATGATAAAAAACCCAGTAGAAGTAGCAATATTATTATTATCATTATTGGCTAAGCTTTAGCCCTACTCGGAAAATCAGGATGCTACAATTACGAAAGCTCCAACGGGAAAAGCAGCTTAGTGCGGAGTAATAGTAAATAATTAGGACATTAAGATCAGTAACTTCGTTAAAATAGATCATTCGTATATATACTAGGAAGAAAGACTTGCGTAAACCTGTTCAAACGAAAAGCATTTGCAGCAAGTTTGAATTTCTAAATTTCCACCGATTAAATCCCCACGTTAAGATTATCATTTCACAATCTGAATATAATGGCGATTATGATAATATAAGATTTTGATAAAAGGAAATTAAAAGCAACTTGTCGTAAATAAAAAAAAAAAGGATTTTCGTATTGGAAAAAGGTAATAGAAATCGGTAAGATTATATTTTAGTATTAATGTCCGAAAAGTCATTGAACTGATATCTTTAGTATCAATATCCTTTTAGAGTTTACTCATTATGTTTGCAATTACACGTTTTTGTTTGAGTTTATATTAATTTCCTTCAGACATTTATAATTAAATAGATGCTAAAAATAAGAAAAGCTTTACCTAATAATTTATGAAAAGGTAGTTTATTATATACCTTTATAGAGGTCACTTCTCCCCGTGGAAGGAGCACCAGAATGCTAAAAGTGTCTTTCACGACGACATCACCACATGTTGCTTCATGTTGATGAATCACTTCTTTTAACTTTGGCTGCACATGACACTTTATCAACTCAAATTCCCACAAAACTTCCTCATTATTTAATAACTTTCCTTCGTTTCATTGATTACAAGTTTAGAGTTTGTCGATCAAATCCTCAATATGTATGGAAGAGGAAATCCTCTATTAAGGTCTGTTGATGCATTTTAACGGGATTTTAAATTAAAAAAAATTCATTAAAAAGAATCAAAACCAAAGGAAGCTAATTGATAAAGATAGCTTTATGCTATTATACCTCTAGAACGTTGTCAAATTATATAATATGATATTCTTATTTCCTTTGTAATTCTTCAATTTTCTCATCTATAGGGACTGGATTCCTTACGATGGAAAAGTATATTTTTTACATGTATAGAGACACTACTTTACAATAGCGTATTAAGAACGTTCAATCGATTTCATCAAAATATACCCCGATATTATTTGTTTAGGATTGTTTACGGTGGCAATGCCATATTCTTTTACCCCTTTCATACTTCTGCCACAAAATATTTGCCCTTATCTCCAATGCAATAAATCGAATATCTCCCAGAAGCCTCGAACAAGAATGAAAGATTATCACGGGTATCCTCTCCATATTCTGTGCAGCCGTTATGTTATCCATTTCTAGAGTTTTCTGCCATTTCATTTTGTCTCCCTCGTCATTCGCTTCTCCCCTACATCACCTACAAACAGACAAACAAAGAGACACGAGGAGAGAGAATTATCAGTAGCATCGTCATTATTTTATAATAACCCGTTGTGATGGGCCAGACGCCACAAAACCACTCACCCGACAACAATATCCCAAAGGACACCTCCCCTCATTCTACCCCCGATTTCTCCCCCATTCCTACCTTCTATAATGACTTTTAGTCTCCCCTCGAACGGAGAAAATGGCCCAAGAAGCCCCCATCCTCCATTCAATCTCGTTCCTTAGGAACCGATGCCGCAAGGGCTGTTATTGGGCCGTCGATACCGATCATCTCGCCTTAACGGCCGCGCGATAAAAGTTCATGTTTCGCCATTCATCGTGTGTATTAATCCTCCTTGTCATCTATTGACTACACTCTAAAGGGGAGATGCTACAACCAAATTACTTCCTTTTTTCCTTCTCTCTTTTTGAAGTCGATCTTGCTCCTTCACAGAAGAATTCCTAGAAGATCCTCCTCCTCTCTTCGCCCCTTTCCACTGGTGTCTGTCTGTCAGGTCTTCGATCCAAGCAATGGATTTCCTCTTGGATCTTGTAGACCAGAATGCACAACGCTCCTATTTTGTTTTCTCCACTTCAGCCATCACACCTAAATGGCCCAATGCATCATTTCCCCAATCATGCGTTTTGAAAATCTTTAATTATATGGGTAATTCTTAAATCCCCTCTGTTGGTATAACTAGCCCGAAATAGTCGAAAGAAGCCAACGCGAGGGATGCGCCATTTGGGGTCTTGATCCATCACGGAATAGGGTCGATTGGGAAAGGGCATTGGGAAGTGAGTTACGTCCCCCCTGAAGTAAAAGAGAAGCCATAACACCAGCTGTCATTGTGAATATGGCACGAGAGGGGAGAATGAAGCTGCCCCGGATGCTCTCGGAAACATGTTTTTATTTTCATTTTATAGTTGGAGATTCGATGGAATATATGAATCTCGCAGACTTTTATATCGTTTTTTGGAAGGTCACCTCTGACCGCGCTAATAAATGATACAATGAGAACCAATAGATAACTAAAGAAAAGGTGCCGGGGGAAGAGAGAGAGAGAGAGAGAGAGAGAGAGAGAGAGAGAGAGAGAGAGAGAGAGAGAGAGAGAGAGCAACATCCAATAAGAATGATTTTAGCTCATGAAGTCCTTGTCCTCTTCCTGTTTCTCTCCCCTCCTCTTCGGCATCCCTTCCTCCCCGTTTATTCCATTTATTTGAGTTTATTGATGTTATTGAGCTTATGTTCTTAGGTTGTGACGCCACTTAACTCGCGCTGCTGCCGCAGGGATTGGGTGATGGAGATACTTGTGCTAATCCTGTAATAAACTGAGATTGGCCGACACACAATATTTGGCCAATTACCATCAAAGTAGATTTTCCTGCTGCGAGGCACTTGTCTCCACTCGTCATTTTGCACGTGCGATGCTTTTCTTTGACCCATCTTTGTTTCATTTTGACTCGAATGGGAATGTTCCTTTCCCTTATCTGTTATTTCTGTCACCATTCTTTTTTAGTCACTTTGTCGAAACCTATACTTCTCGTTTTCTGTCATTAAACCAGCTGTATTCGTTTACACTTCTTACTTTTATGAAGTCCGGTAAATAATTTGCCCCTTTACTGACATTGGTTATATATATCCGTTTTGCTAATTTTCAAATAGTAACTCATCAAAGTATTTTTACGTTTCTCATGCAAAACTTTTTTGTTTACTTTTCCTTTAAGGGCTTTGCAAAATCGTGAAAATATTGATAACACAAACGTAACCAAATGCTGATGTTGACAAAATTACCATAACTCAATAATGTAGCATTGTTAATAACTCTACTCTAAAATATTTGGAATTCAGTTCTAAGAATTTATTTACTCTGTCTGTTGTTGCTAAAATAAATGTAGTTAATTCTCTTGATAATAATATTGATAAGGAAAACAACAATTTACATTAATTTTTATTATTACTATTATTATTATTATTATTATTAAGCTACAATCCTAGTTGGAAAATCAGGATGCTATAAGCCCAAGGGGATCCAACAAGGAAAATAGCCCAGTGAGGAAAGGCAACAAGGAAAATGAAATATTTTAAGAACAATACCATTATTAAAGTAAACATTTCCAATATAAAATATAAAAACTTGAACAAGAGGAAGAGAAATAAGAGAGAATAGCGTCCCCGAGTGTACCCTCAAGCAAGAGAACTCTAACCCAGGACAGTGGAAGACCATGGTACAGAGGCTAATCTCAGTGTTGTCAGATGTATGGAGACAGAGGAGAATGTGTAAAGAATATACCAAACTTTTCGGTGTATTTGTAGGCAAGAACCGTAACCAGTCGTAGTGTCTGGCCAGTCTAAGGACCCCATAACTGTCTAGCGGTAGTATCTTAATGAAAAGTGACAGTTATAGAAATCAGAGGAAATTAAATCTTTGTGATAGCTCCAAAACTGAGAGTGGAATAGAGGATACCAGATTAGAGTCATGCGATAAAGAAGGATTAGTAGAGCTGCTATTTGTGGGTGCTGGGTAATTTGAAGGCTTGACGTTTCCTAGGTTTACGTCGGCTTGTGACCACATAAACAATGTTGTCGAAACTTGTACTGTGTCATAGCTTTTGTTCCCGAGACGTACAATCATACTCACTCTTTTTCTTACTTATCCGGTTGCATTTATTGTACTTGATAGTATTATATTGGTCGTTTTTAATAGATCTACTGCACTTGCATTTCCACTCCATTCTTCTACTTTTCTTGTTCTTATTTTGTTCTGTGGGAACTTGCTAGGTTGATTCATGGCCTTACAACTTGTTTCATAAATTTGCATACTACTACTACTACTACTACTACTACTACTACTACTACTACCACCTGACTTTACTGGCTAGACACTGGCTCTTGGGGAATTGTACTACTACTACTACTACTACTACTACTACTACTAATAATAATAATAATAATAATAATTATGATAATGATAATAATAATTAGCGGGATGTTGGGACATAAGTATGAAAAACTTTGCTAATTTATAGGATAATGCTTTAAACACTGCTAATATGGGCCATAAAGATGTTCCTCATGTACTGTATTTTTGGCAAACCATATAAAACGGTGAGACCCTATACTTAATGCATTTTGTAGTTTTCCTTTGAAACAGAACCTTGATTTTTCAATTGTCTCACTTGGTACTTACAGTAGTTTTGTTTTCCATGTTATGACTTTTTACTAATATGCTTAGAGTCATTACACTTACGGAAGACAGAACTGACAGACAACAAACGTTTCATTTTAATGTTATAATTATTTCTGTTCATAATAACAGTACCTATTCCCTTACTTGATTTATGTATAACAGTGCCCTTATTTTTCTTTAGTTTTTTAAAATGTTTATGTTCGTATCTTTTAGGAAACTAAAGCATTTCTTGAAACCCTAGGCAGTTGGTAGCCTTCAATGTTGCAGCGTTTAAAACCCCATCCTATAATTTGGCTAAGATTATTCAAATCTATTTTAACATCTTGCAAATACTTTGTATAGATTAAGAATTTAAAATTTCAAGAACAGTTTATATAATAATGAAGATAATAAAATTAAAATCTTGATAACAATAATAGTAACTGAATCGGGATAAAAGTTCGCGCCTTTCGCGACGGGGAACAATGAAAAAATCCCCATGTTGGAAAAAGGGGAAATAAAGTTTTGCATAAGTTTTGGGGAACTTCGTTAAGAAGAAAAGAAAATGTGTTGTAATAAAGATGTAAGATTTCTTCGTAGTTTCATATTTAAAAGAACCATGGGTGATGAATATAAGAAAGATGACTTTGATTGCCTCTTTGACTAAATAACTTAGGAAACGAATATTTCAAACCTTGAGGCTAGAGAGAGATTTATAACCAAGAAATGGGGCAAACGTCACAGTTGCCGAGGTTATGACGTCACCTATATTATAAGCCACTGGCTCACTCTTCCGAGTGCCAAATAACAAAGTAATAATGCCCTTAAGGAAATTCAACGAGGCAATGTCTTTTTGTCAGATCACAGAGAAAGCACAAAGGGAATGGGTGACGAAGAGACAATGATTGTATTAAAAAAGGTCGAATCGATAGAAAAAAATAGCCAAGGAAGAAATAAAAAGTCACGACTTATTCAATGGATTTGAGGTAGACATTAGATGCGAGTTCTTAATGAAAGGAATCTATCTTGATCTTGTTGTTAAAAAAGGATTATGGTGAACATTAAATCTAAAACGGTTCGTAACAAAAGAATAGTTGTTTTTTTCGGGGAGTGTATAGGTTTGGACAATGTATTTATCTATGAATTTATTCTGCTGATTTTCACAATTATTTGCGATTTTACGAAGCCTTCAATGTAGTTGGCAGTAGGTTGGAAAATTTAATAAGTCCGGATTCATATCAATTCACGAGGATCTTAACACAACATCAGAGAATGAAATTTTTTCTTGTATCTTACAGTATTGTGTTTTATCGGCTTATTTTAGACAATTGTCTTTAGTCTTGATTGTGCTTTATTAACCAGACTATTATTACATTTTAGGTTTCATTAGCCCTGAAAGAAAGAGATTTTTACCCAATGACTTGACAACAAGTGCTTGCTTTGTTATTGATGAACTGTTCTTTAGCAAAAACATCGTGTAGTTCAATTTGGATTACAAATCTAAAGCAGAGCTAAAAGGGTTTTTTTTTTTTTCAGGAGTTTTTCTTCTTATAGAAGAGCTTAGGTGATAAAGATTAATTTATTCTAAGTTATTAATTGTTGTCGTCTATGACCTTTTATACAAAGCATTCAAGCAATTAATCTTCTACATTGCATGCATAGTGCTTGCTAAGACGAGTTAACCCAGAAGGTGGTTTTATTGCGAGTACTGTTCGCCTGTACTCTCAGTAAATTCCATGCTGGCCAAAATATGATTTAAATTTTGTTGCTCACTTTCTTTCTGTAATCTATAGTCTTTTTTCATCTTTCATATGTTTTCTTTGGTATAATTATAGTCCACTTTAACATTTACCGGCATTGAAGGTTGGCCGCTGTCACACAAAAGTTTATTTTCAATTTCGACTTTATAATTATTTTCATCATCAATACCATTTCTTTATAATTCAGTATCTTTCATCTCTAATAATAAAGATAATAGTTATAGTAATAGTAATAATAATAATGAAAATAATAATAATAATAATAATTATAATAATGATAATAATAATAATAATAATAATAATAATAATAATGATGATGATGAAAATAATAATAATAATAAAAATGATGATGATGATGATGATTATTATTATTATATATTATTATTATTATTATTATTATTATTATTATTATTATTATTATTATTATTATTATTATTATTATTATTATTATTATTATCACGTGTCTTCAGTTTCCCTTCCGTGGTTTTGATTTTCCGTACTTCAGTTCTTTTTGGAAGGCTAAAAAAGGGGGAAAATATCAATAGGTAATATAGATTTTAACAATTCACATTAGGCATATTGTTAGATGACAGATGATACTGACAGTCAAGTTGTTGAAAGACTGAATTTGTATATTTAGTAGCATTAGATTTTAGTCGAAGATTAAGAAAAAGTTTTTTAATGCCTTGGAAATATACGGGATTTATTCAATGAAGTTTTATTTCACCTATATTTCCCCTCTTTAATTTAATCTTATCCGTTGAGTGAAAGAGGGAAACATTGTGAT
>NC_090738.1:50224754-50229754 GCF_036898095.1 Palaemon carinicauda
GAGCAGAAAGGGTTCAGGGCTGGTGAGGTCCAGCGGCCTGTAGTGCGTCAATGATAAGCTCATTCGTCTTCATGTTCCACCTCCTGTCATTGGTGGAAATCACACCCTAACATTCAAATCAAATGACTTACGGCCTCACCATTAATTACTTCATCTCTTTATTCTGCAACATCACGCGGAGAACCATCCGGATTTGTGTTAGAAACGCCACAAATTTCGCGTGAGGTTTCTTCATATGCTTCCATATACCAACTTTCCCTTAACCGGACCACATAGAACAGGGACGTCTGAGAAAACCTCCACTTTTTATCTGCCATCCAACTTGAGAGGACCAAATCGGATTAACGGGGTTGATGGGGAAGCAATGGGTGTGGACCGGGGACTAAAGGTAGTGGGTGGAATAAGGCGTGAAATGGGAGGGGCAGGTCCCAAACAATAGCTAACAATAGCCTCGAGTAATCATCGGCACATCGCCACGCTCCCAACATCAGCGTTGTTCGAACGCATGTCGCCTCCAGGAGAACGCTCCGTCCAAGGAGGGGGAGGATCGCTTCCCGGAATCTCATAGTTCTGTTTAATGCATCTTTTGCCAGACTCACGAACGTGCGAGTAATTACTTGAGCAGAAAATCTCTGGCGAATTGCTTTGTCAAATTTGGCAACGGTGACTTCGATCATAAGAGAGAAACGTGTAATAATGTCGTCGAAAAATGAGATCATGTAATCTATCCGGGTCTACTAAAATGATCAGCATTTCTGTGAACCAAAATCTATTTCATATTTATATTCATGATGCATATATTTTTTAGATTTTTTTTTTATACAAATTTATACGAAATAATATGACTTTATAATGACATGAAACTTTATATGAAATATTACAACAACGACGGACAATATATTTCGAAAATTGAAGATTTCGAATGCATTGAATAAGGTCAATCGTCTGTTAGCCTCTTAAGTCGAAAGCGGCATAACAACACCGGCCATTATACTAAAACAAACATATCAGCAGAACTATCCATACATTACGATCAAACCCTTTTGAAGTCGAAGCCAGAGCGGGCCACCCAGGCACACGAACGCTACCAACCCCGTATCTGATATGCCTTTTGAAGCCCCCTCAATAAAAATGATACCTGAATTTGCAAGTTAATTATGGCCTAATGGTGGGAAAGACTGGCATGCCAAGGCTCTGTGTGAATTTCGGAGGCGGTGCGAGATATTATACGCCTTTGGCATTTTGGGGAATCAATTGGCCTCGCCCACCCCGTTGTGACTTCGCAAGCTTCGTTATTATTGCGCCATATTGATTTCTATACAGACCCTAAGCCGCCTGCCAAATGGGCTATCAGTAAATAGATTCTGCCGTTGCTAAAATCGTCTGTTATGTATGCATGGCCGGCTGATACCATGGCGGAGATCGTTTCATCTTTCATTGGATGAACTATTTCCAATTCTGGATAATTTCCACAACTTTGTTACTATTTATAATAGGAATTCTTTTATTCTTTTAGTTTGGATAACATTGATATTGCAAATAGCTTAAATTATAGTGAGGAAAGTTTATAAGTGTTTATTTAACAGACCATATAAATTCTAAAATTTGATAATTCATTGATTGATTCCTTGATAGTGGCACGAAAAATACGATCATTCATGCAAGAGAAATTATATTTGCTATAACAATTTGAGAAAAGAAAAATACTCCCATTTATTCCATGTATAGCCTACTTTTTTATGTATTCTCGGCAAGATGTATATTTGCACATCAATCTTTGATTCTTTGATATATAACAAAGTAGCTAAATACAAACATACACACATATACTGTGTACATTAATATATATATATATATATATATATATATATATATATATATATATATATATATATATATATATATATATATATATATCAATTATATATATATATATATCAATTATATATATATATATATATATATATATATATATATATATATATATATATATATATATATAGTTAGCATTAGGTAGCCAAGTTACATAAGCAAAGTGATTGTTATCTATAAATAATTTTATACTTCCGACAATGAAAGTAATTAATACTTGAAGAACAAGCACTTGACTTTTATAATGTTATATATAATCTTATCATATAAATATATTTGGTATACATTTCGTCAGTTTGGCACACTTCATTCACTGCGTATGTTTTGTGTATTGAATGCATAGCTACATAGTTCACCTGGTATATTTTCAATGGGTGCTTATTATTCAAGGCTATGTTTTCGCCATTTTTCAATTTCTCAATTGAGTACATTTTGAGTTTTATATTTATGTATTTGTTGTATGCATTTATTCAATTTGGTTTCACGAAGCGCCCGTTCCATAAAACATTGAAACTTAGAATGTAATATATCAATGTTCATTATTTGGATTTGTTTTTAATGTATCAGCTGATATATCTGACTTTTCTCCGTAGCAAGTCATGATATTGCTATATTTACTTTATCTTCTTATACAGCTTGCAAATATCATGTCTTGGTAAACACATATATTATCTCTTATTGATATATCATACTTATATGTGTTATTAGTTTATTACAATATGTTTAATGTTTATATTAAATTAACTGGAAGATTCAATTATTAGAAGAATTATGTGATTATATTTAAAAGAAATTATCAACGTAAGTTTACACGTTATTTAACTTCTTAGATTTTCATTTAAATTATGGTGGAACAATTATTTTATATGCATTTAAGTTTTGCAGACTTACAGTGTTGTATAGACAGTATATACATATATATATATATATATATATATATATATATATATATATATATATATATTTATACAATATATATACAGTATATATATATATATATATATATATATATATATATATTTATACAATATATATACAGTATATATATATATATATATATATATATATATATATATATATATATATATATATATACAGTGTATGTATATATACAGTGTATGTATATATATGTATATATACACAGTTTATGAATTATATATATATATATATATATATATATATATATGTAATATATATATATATATATATATATATATATATATATATATATATATATATATATACATTGCACCGTGTGGCATAGAATGGTACCGTTGTCTATTCTCATCAAGTCTCAAGAGTGACTTTGCTATCCGTTAGGAACTAATCCATTTGCTATTGGGTCGACTGAAGGGCAACCAAATAATACCTAATCATAAATGTAAGTCCCGTGATCTGCAATTGAAGTACTGAAGACTTGTATCTTTATTTATTTGTTATATATATATATATATATATATATATATATATATATATATATATATATATATGTATGTATATGCATATATATTTAGATTGAGATTCCTGGTTAAATAAAAGACTGAAGTATGATAACTATAAATTTTTAATGATAGAAAACCCCTAGATTTTTTGTTTGTGAATTTTCTTTTGATATTTAATATTATACTTAATTATAGTTTTGAAAGTTGTTCAATTGTTCCACCACATATTATACCTTCCTTTCCATATGAACATGAAGAACGTTGTACTAGGAATAGAGTTCACGTCATCTTAAAGGCACACATTATTATTCAGAATATGATTGAAAATAGTTATTATGATTAATTTACTCATATATCAATTAATGTAAATGTTTTCTCTTAGAACTGGGTTAAAAACCATAAAATTATCAAGGTTTGAATGAACTAGCTAGCATTCAGGAAAATATTCAGTAAATGCCTGACTATTGTATATAAATAGCCTGAAAAAGGGGTGAATTTTAGAAACATTTACTTCTGGAAAGGGGATGGAAAATAATGAATGAGTAAGAACGAAAGCATTATGAAATAAACAACGTCCGGAGTAATACACATGTCAGAAAGATATCATGTGAGAAACGGGGTCAAGCAAAGACCCCACTATCTTAATTTCGTGTATGAGGAGGGAACCTATAATTTCCTATTCTCACTTTTACTGACAGGTGGCGACATTTTGATAAAGGGAAGGGTGAGAAAAAGGACCGACGGAGGGAAAAGAGTAATTATGGCGATAGCGGAATGGGAGGAGGAGGAGAGGACGAAGATAAAACCAGTGAGCGGTTGCACCGGGTCGTACATAAGAGAGAGAGAGAGAGAGAGAGAGAGAGAGAGAGAGAGAGAGAGAGAGAGAGAGAGATTTGTTGATAAAAGCATGGAGGATTTTAACTCGTCTCGTCGATAGAAGTACTGTATATGTCGTAGGCTGAACAATTATGAGTGATGTTAGTCTAATCATGGCTATGCGGGATATAGAATACCAAATTAAAGAAACTATAATGAAATATAATTCATTTTGGAAAGAAGAAATAGAAGATGATCATTTAACCGAAAAACAACTTGAAATATTATTATATTAATTATGTACAGTAAATAGATAGTTTGAGTGGTACAGATAAAGGCTAACAGTAAAATTCAGTAATTCTAAAGACAGCTGAAGCAGAGAAGATTATCTGTTTCTGTTGACCACTTTTATGGAATTTCATCGATTAAATGGAAGACAAGAGGAAATGGCAATTGCATAGAAATAATAACATCGAAAGAAGGAAAAGAAATTCTTTCGAAGACACAATATAGATAACACAAAGGAGGGTTGGGAAAAATTTATAGTCCGGATTATACGGCATTGATATTTATGAATTAATGCAATGGCTTAGTTACTAATCTTAAAAAAAAAATCCAGTAGAATTCTCTCTGGCATTAAAATCTTTTGCTAGTAATTATGGAGAGAAGAAATGCCTTCGATTCAACTATCTAAATCCATGTAATTCCTGAGTTTCGACTTTCTACACTACATTTAATCGACTTCATGCAGTAATATTTCACAAATTTATTTCTTTATATTGTCACCTGTATACAAAAAAAATTACCCAATATGTTCCATGCAACATATAACTTATAAATTTCCTTTGGATGTTCTTCCAGACTCGGGCA
>NC_090738.1:50234754-50242254 GCF_036898095.1 Palaemon carinicauda
GGAACTCTACAATGGCAGTAATATTTTCATCTTTAGGAACAATTTCTCCACTACCTATGATGTGACCTAAATACTTAACCTTCCCTTTACCAAAGGAAGATTTTGCTAGGTGAATAGTAAGTCCAAACTCCTGAAGACGACCAAACAATGCTTTCAGTCGATGTATGTGCTCATCCAAGGTGTCAGACGTTACAACAATATCGTCGATGTACACATATGTACCATCAAGATCTTTAATTACACTATTCACCAAGCGCTGGAAGGTGGCGGGTGCACTGGTTAAACCAAATGGAAGCCTCTCATATTGGAATAAACCAAAGGGGGTTATAAAGGCAGATATTAGCTTTGCTCTATCTGTAAGTGGAATCTGATAATATCCACGCAATAGATCGATCTGTGATAAATATTTGGCAGCACCAATGGCATCTAAAATGTCATCAATCCTAGGTAATGGATAGCTATCTTTGATAGTAACATTATTTATTTGGCGAAAGTCAGTGCATAACCTTACTTTACCGTTTGGTTTTGGAACTAAAAGACATGGTGAAGCCCAAGCTGATGTGCTTCTAGTTGCCAGGCCATTCTTCAGTAAATACGACACTTCCTCCTTCATCCGTTGCTGCTTTTCCAGGCTGGTCCTGTAATAGTGTTGACGAATTGGTCGTGTACCCGGTTGTAATTCAATGTCGTGTTCCACATAACTGCAACGTTGAGGCACATCCCCACATATACTCCTGTATTTGCGGAATAATTCTGCTAGCTGGCTCCTCTGCTTTCGGGGTAAATGCTGTAAATATACTAGAATATTCTGCAACATTTCCTGGTTAGCAGAGTCTGTCCAAGAAACAAAATCATTAGAGTGATATAAATCTACATCATGTGGCATTGGGGTTTTACTTTGGTGTGCTGATGCATTATATTTCTTAAAATCTAATACATTAGAGTCTGATAGACAATGCAAAGCAACTGGAGGATTACCATGATATTTCTTGATTAGATTTACATGAACTAATTGGGTCGACTTCCTTCTGCCTGGAGTACTGATTATATAATTGTTATTATTGACCCATTTCTGAATTATATAAGGACCAGAAAATTTATGTTGGAGAGGAGAACTAGGAGTAGGGAAATATACAAGTACGGAATCCCCTTCTTTAAACTTACGAACTTTAGTTTTTAGATCAAAATTTTCCTTCATCACATCTTTACTACTTTTTAAGTTATTAAATGCAAAATTATGGATTTTCTCAAAATTACATTTCAATTTATCGACATACTGCCCTACAGTTACGTTATCCAAGGTATCATTGTTCAACATTTTATCTTTAAGTACTTTTAGTGGCCCCCTAACTTTATGTCCAAATAACATCTCAAATGGTGACATACCTAAGGAATCATTAGGGACTTCTCTAATGACAAATAATATAAAGTCTAAACTCTCATCCCAGTCTGTTCCAGTCTCCATACAAAATTTTCGAAGTAAGGATTTTAAGGTCTGATTGTGTCTTTCAAGAGCACCTTGTGATTGTGGGTGATATGGTGATGCAAGAATATGTTTTACATTAAATTCCCTTAGTGTTTCATTGAAAAGGTCACTTGTGAAATTAGTACCCCGATCACTCTGAATTTCTTTTGGGAATCCATAAGTGGTGAAAACTTTAAGGAGGTGTTTCACAATATTTCTAGCACAAATGTTACCAAGGGGAATTGCAATAGGGTATCTAGTGGTAGGGCAAAGTATAGTCAAAATATATGGATTACCTTTTTTTGTTTTTGGCAATGGGCCTACACAATCAATTATGACTTTACTGAAAGGTTCGTGTGGTATTACAATTGGCACGAGGGGTGCTTTGGGAATTACCTCGTTAGGTTTTCCAACTACTTGGCACACATGACACTCTTTAACAAATTCAATTACATCATGTTTCATACCTGGCCAAAAGAAATCATTAGCTATACGTTTGTAAGTCTTTGACACACCTAAATGGGAATCTGCTTGATGAGCAACACTCAAAATATTCTTACGTAAAGTTAATGGTACTACAAGTTGTTCTTTATTAGCCCAGGTATCATTAGATGACACGTTTTCTAGGTCGGTACAGCCTAAACAGGACTCCTTTATCAAAGTAATAGCCAGGTACCTTACCTTCCTTAGTGGAAGCTTGTTTAAGTGCATTAGTTAAAGTCGCATCTGCTCGTTGTAAGTTTATCAATTCAGAATTAGTACAGGGAATGTTTGTCTTTACTATACCTGGGACACCTTCATTCACAGCTTGTTTGGCTTTTGCCCTAGTTACAACTCCAACAAAATTCTCAATCGGGTCACATCGATCAGTGTCTACTTCAGTTTCTACTTCCTCAATGTCATGTTCACCTAAGTCACTAATGAAATTACTTTCTTCAATGAAATGTTCAAAGATATCCAAATCATTAGAGTTATTATCCAGTGGCTGATTATACAAAATAAGGTTAGGCAAAGTCAATTGACCAGCTAAATCATTCCCAAGTAATACTTGAACATCATGTACAGGGAATGGCGTGTTGATAACAGCAATCTTTACTTTACCAGATACAAATTCACAGTTTAAGTTAAGCTCTGCTAAAGGCAAACTGTTAGTGCTACTTAAATCCCTAACTAGTACCTTTTCATCAAGCAAAGAAATTGTAGGCACTGCGCTATGTAAAATCATACTTTGGGTTGACCCAGTATCACGCAAGATTCTTACTTTAACAGGAGTACCATTGGGTATTGTTACTGTACCCTCTGAAATATAATTAGCAAATAAGGCATCACTTTCAGACGTACTACAATGCATAGTTCCTTTGCCTTTTACGCTAAATTTACTGTCTTTATATTTACCAGCATCGGGGTCGGACAGCTTAGAGCCAAAAAACTTAGATTTCTTACAGGTTGGGTTTTTACATTCATTTATGTCATGACCTTGTTGTTTACAATATGAACAATAATTAACACCCTCTTTCTCACCACTGAACCCTGTTGCTTTGCCTTGCTTTACAAACATCTCAGTACCTTTGTGTGTTTTGTGTATCAAGAAAAAATGGTCAGCTAACATAGCAGACTTCTTTAAATCCTCTTCCTCACGGTCAGCAATATGCATTCTAATATTTTGTGGTAGTTTTCTCATGAATTCTTCAGTCACAATCAGGTTAACGAGTTCCTCAAAATTATTAACATTGGCAGCCTTAAGCCATTTATTAAATAATCTTAGTTTTTCATTTGCAAATTCATACCAAGTTTGAGCATTTGATTTAATGTATTGTCTAAATCTTTGTCTAAGACCTTCGGCAGTTACCATGTATGCATCTAAAATAGCTTGCTTAACGACTGTATAATTTCTTTCCCCTACTAAATTACTAACCACTATAGCAGCTTTACCCTGGACTTTGGATTTAATTAACCAAACCCATTGATCTACTGGCCATTTCATATTTGAGGCAATATCTTCGAAATTACGGAAAAATGAATCTACATCTGTTTCTGTAAATTCAGGGACTAACTTTAAACTCTTAGCCAAGTCAAACTTTAGTGGTTGATTAGATTCTAGGTTCATTAGTCTTATACGTTGTTCTACACTAATCCTACTTCTTTCAATTTCCATATTCTGAGTTAGACTAGCTTCATGATCTAATCTAGCTTTCTCCATTTCTAGCTCATACTTTTTCCTTTCTTTATCTATGGCCAACTTGTGTCTTTCTCTCTCAATATCTACCTCTAACTTTACTTGTTCTAACTGTATGGCTAACCTCATATGCTCAACGTCTGAGCTGTCTTTCTTCGTACTCATGTATTTCCTAGCCTCGTGTTCTTCGACACTTTCCTCCTCTACAAGATAATCTAAAATGGCATTTTTAATGTCATCTTTCCTGTCTCTTGAACTAACAGTTACTTCAAACTTGGCTGCCAAAGCCAACAATTCACTCTTTTTAGCACACACTATAGTGTTAAGTTTTCCCTTAGGATCACTGAAAAATAAGTCTACTGAAAACATTGACTAAAAATCCACAAGAGAACGCAGCAAAGTCAACGAGAAGTGTTCTCAATAGCATAAACAATTACAGAATACGTAATATATATCACGTGATGTAATACTGAACTTTTCATCCATTATGCAAGTCGGGTAAGAATAAATAATTATAATTACTGGTACAAAACTGTACGAAGGAAGCAAAATGAAAAGTTAATACTTGGAAGCTTCGACAAAGTAGTAAATATAATCAACGGTACAAAACTGTACGAATGAAGCGATATGAAAAGCAATAATACTTAAATGCTTCGAATAGCGTAGATACGGAAATGTCAGGCCAGTCAAACTCCAAACCTACTCTATTATACGGCGCTAAGGTAATATGATGCCATGATGTCATAAAGACGAAGTTTCTAATAATATTTCTCCCAAAACTATTTGAAACAAGGCGAACCAATGTAAATGAACTCGGTTACTTTCTACATTAACTTAGATACGACCGCAGCTATAATAGCGATGTCCGAAAACATGAATTGGAATGACTTAAATGTCGAGAGAAATCGCTATAAGATAATAGGAGAAAAGAACCCACGCAACTTACTGTAATAGATCTATTCGATAATCACAATGTATAAAAATTTTAATTATCGTACGTTGGAACACTCACGGCGACTTTAACTGTCAGTACTTTGGTAGTTTAATCAGGTGTGTTTACTTGTTTCAGCTCCCGGACAGAGGCCCCCAATTATTATAAACTAAGCCTTAGCCTAGCCTGTTACAGCTTATAATAAGAACATTTAAGAAGTATTAATCAATGAAGGAACGGCAAAACTCAGATAACAAAATATAACAGTTTAATAATAGAAACAACCAGCAGTTATATTGACATTTACGTTTATAGAAAACAATTCACAAGTTAAACCCACAGATATATGAAGAAATAATCGAACACAGACAAACAATTAAACAAACACCTGAATTAATATACCAACGAAACACAAAATAAAAGAAAACACACTGACTTACATTGACAATAGGAAGATGATTGTCCTAACCGTGTATACAAAATATGTTGTCGTCAAGGTAGCCTGAGAGCGACTCTGCCCTCCTCAAAATGTTACAAACCAAAGTAAACTAAATGAGCGACAAGGATTACGAAAAGTAATAAAAATATAAGACAGGCAAGGATACAAAAGGGTCAAAACAGGAAAACAAAGTGTTACAAACCTAGTGGTAAGAAGGAGTACCACTAAAAGAATAAATATATAAAAGTGACATAATTACAGAGAACGGAGACATGCTATACGTAATATCACAATATATATATATATATATATATATATATATATATATATATATATATATATATATATATATATATATATATGTGTGTGTGTGTGTGTGTGTGTGTATTCAATACAGAAAGCAGAATTATAGGACTGAAATGAATATGAGTAAAATTAAGATAATGCTCAATAACAATGCAGAGACACAACAAATAAGGGTTTTGGATGAACCTCTAGAAACTGGTAATGAATATGCATAATTAGAACAGATAGTGAGTTTTTTCCCAGGACATGAGACGGAAATTGAAATAAAGATAAACATGGGTTGGAGTGCTTCTGGTAAATGAAATGAGATTGTGATAATTAAAATAACACTTTCTATAAAAAAGGAAATTATCCAATAACAATTAACTTATGCGTCAGAAACTTGGAGCCTTACTAAAGCCTTTCAATATAAACTAGTTACAACTCAAGGAGCTATGGAACGAATAACGATGGAATTAACACTAAGACAGAAAAAGAGCAACATGGATACGAGAGCAAACTAAAGTAACGAGATGAGAATGTCAGATAACAGATAGACATTAAGAATAACAGAATGGGGTCCTAGAGATTGCAACCGAATTAGGGGAAGGAAGAGAAGACGATGGATTGACGAGATAAGAAAATTTGCTGGTATAGACTGGCATTGAAAGACCATAAATAGACGGAAGTGGAAGGACATGTCTGAGACAGTAGACTAGCAACGGCTGATTATATATATATGTATATATATATATGTGTGTGTGTGTGTGCACTTAATTTCTGTGCATAGAAGTGCATTTATTTACTGTGAATATGCATACATGCAAGCACATAAATTCGAATAAATTCATGTAGGCAAGGTATTTTTACCGACCAACATTAATTATTGGAGGGTGTGAATTACCGCAAGGAATGAATAATAACGTGACAAATATCCAATCTGTTCACTGCCCCGTCTTTGGCACATGCAATGTAACTGGAAAAAACCTAACAAATAGTCTCATTTGGACATGATTTATATTTAGGTGGTGACGTGAAAGTAGGACACGAAAGTTATAGACTAATTTAGGTAAATGATAATTCATGTTTTCTTGCATTAATAGCTCTCCATTTAATTACTGGCGTTGTGCTTTTGCCGTGACGACAACACCTCGCAGCGCAGTCTGCTAATTGGCGGGGGAAAAGAAGTAAATGGTGTTTGGTGAGGCAAGCGATAGTATTTGTAAGGTGATAATTGTGATTTCCCTTCCTTCCTTCCAACTGCCCCTGCTGCAATGGGGAACGCGGCACAAATGAATAGACCGAGGCAGGGATAATGAAATGCTCAATGCCAATTATAGACCTCTGTATTTTTTTGGTTGTATTATTATTGGTTAGTTTGTGTGTAATTACGTTAGACCTCGCGTGATCTCTGCGTTCCCCTCGTCTGCGGCGGGAACTTTCAAGGAAGTTACACCTGACTCACTACCAATTATTTGTAAGGTCTTCCTCCATGATAGAAACGTATGGTAGTAAATTATACCTCTGCTGATTGTTTATACAGGGGGTGAGGGTGCGTATACACTCCGTTTGATAACATTCTGTATTTAATATTTTTTAATTCTCCTTACATAGATGTAAAGTCCTTGCCGAGTCCTCTTCAAACCTAAAGTGACTAGTTGTTGACTGGGTAACAACTTGTAGGGACTTCTTCATTATGAATGAAGTCATCTGCTCATGATTTGATACCTGCGAAATGCAATTATGTCTCATAAGTGGAACGTATTAAGACAGGTTTCGTGTCATCAGAGAATGGATTTGCTGTCTAACGGCTCGTTAGCTTTTGCCATTAGCTATATGAGCGACTGTCATTTCTCCCTGGTTTCGTCACCATTTAGTTTGTTGGTTCTCATTGTTTACCCTTCCACCAATTAAGTAGTCTCATGTTTCACTTGATTGTAATGAAAATTGGGCGTTAGATATTATAGTAAGTGGTCTCTAAATATTTAATTAAATGTTGCAGTAACTTTTTTTCATAAAAGTAATCGTTTAAGCCACCTCATGTATTGATTTGCAAAGGGATTTATTACAATTTAGCTTATAGAATATTCCGCACAGATGCTTAGCTTGAGTATCAAAGCTCTAATGTCTTCAAAGAAAGTAAAAGTTGTTTTTTTTCGCAAAGAAAAATGAAGTCATCATACGCATATGGCCATCTTCAAGAC
>NC_090738.1:50247254-50249754 GCF_036898095.1 Palaemon carinicauda
ATATGTATATATATATATATATATATGTATATATATACACATATATATATATATATATATATATATGTATATATATTTATATATATATATATATATATATATATATATATATATATATATATTATAAGATATTGTTATATAAATATATATATATATATATATATATATATATATATATATATTATAAGATATTGTTATATATATATATATATATATATATATATATATATATATATATATATATATATGTGCGTGTGTGTGTGTGTATGTGTGAGTTTGTGTGTGTTCATTTACGTGTGTATTATTGATTTAAGGTCATGAGAACAGTACTGATAGGACTAAGCACCTGTTACTTAGATATTTCAATACGCCAAAGTGTAGAGTACATTCTGTTCATTTTTTTTAATGGAAGCACTACTCTCACCTCTAAGAATCTTTGACATCAATCAGTCATACAGAAAATAAAATTTCTTGTGTATATGGAGAGAAAGGTGTTTGCCAAGAAAAGGCCATAGTTACAGGAGAGAGCCCAGATAGTAATATATCATTCCAGGTCTGGGTCAATTGAAAGAGAAAGGGAGATAGAGAGATATATATATCATGACCTAACTGAGAACCAGAAAAGGGTTGAAAAGTTGAGTGAAATGTGTATATATATATATATATATATATATATATATATATATATATATATATATATATATACATATATGTATATATATATATATATATATATATATATATATATATATATATATATATATATATATATATATATATATATATATATGATGAGATCATTCTGAGGAGTAGATGGAGATGGTTTGGGCATGCTCTTCGCACTCCTCATGAGAGATTAGTTCACCAAACTTTCAACTGGGCTCCACAAGGTCCTGTGGTATGGGAGTGAGAATACCACCAAAGTTCACCCTGCATGTCGTAGAAAGCAACTTAAAGGACAGCTGCAGCTAGGCCCAATGCTATTAACTGTGGAAACTACTGCATTGCAGTTGGACTGTTTAATCAAAGGTTAGGCCCACCGCCAATAACTGTGGCTGATGGCTGCAAGGGCACACGTTCATAAAAACCCTCTGCTATATTGTAAACCAACCTGTGTGTGTGTGTGTGTGTGTGTGTGTATGTTATATATTTGTTACTTAGAGTGAAATTGATATTGTGCTCCCGATCTGAGAAATTTTTAGTTTTTAAGGAAACATACTGTACAAAGTGAGTCAGTTTATTGGTGACGTTCCCTTGCAATTGTTATGTTTGTCAACTTTCACCCAGTGACTGTAGATTGTGACAGATATGGTATATAGTTTTTCTTTTTTTTTGTTAATTAGTATATCGAGTGTCCGATTTTGAAGCTCATAATTCATTGGCGATCATTATTCCGTCTTTTCATTTGTGTATTGTTTGATGGATCTTATTATCTATGCGGATAAATGTGAGCTCAGGGTTAATTTAATGGTCATATGTTATGCTTTCATCTTTTGCAATTTTACCCTCAACAGTTTTGGATTGAAATTTCGGAGCTTTCTTTTTCATTTTTCATTCATTATATGATTTGTATGCTCATTTGTCAATAATTTCAATATGATTAATAAATTTATTTGTTACTAATTTAATGTATCAAAAGATATTTATTGTTGTCCTTGTAAATGTTTGGATATTCATTTAATCTTATACTATGATAATATAACATTGTATATATTTCTCCTCATTCTCCACTTTCTTCTCTTAATATGTGGGTATTCTGTTTTGTAAGAATCTACCAACCTAGTTCGTTTTATTTGAGTTGCTTCATAAAATGCATATTTGTTAATTATAATGATAATAATGTTAATGATAATAATAACGATACTACTACTACTACTACTACTACTACTACTACTACTACTACTACTACTACTACTACTAATAATAATAATAATAATAATGATGATGATGATAATAATAATAGTAAGTGAATTATTTTTCCTTTGTATTAGAAATATTGTTGGAAGCATTAGGAAGAAGTGTCTGTCAATACATATTTATTCATATGATACATAAAACCACTTTCAACTTAACTTTTTTTTGGGGGGTGTTCATTTTTTCTCTTATAGTTTATTTATTTATTTATTGCCTTTCCTATTTTTTCCTGTTAGAGCCCTTGGGCTTATAGCATCCTGCTTTTCCCACTAGGTTTGTTGCTTAGCTAATAATGGTAATATTAAAGATGATAATGAATTTTTTCGGCTGTGCCTTCGTGAGTGTCAGCTTAGATATCCTCCAAAGTCTTTCGACTTAGATGAAAAGATCGTTTACTTATCTGAGATTTTTTGAGGCTAGGCATGAGTGCAACGATCGTCCTATGTAGCATACTTGACCAGTAAATAGATAGAAAAAGAGAAGACTTCTGAAGAAAGAATCATAGCTATTAGTAGGTTGTAGATTGGCCAGGGCACCAGCCACCCGTTAAGATACTACCACTAGAGAGTTATGGGGTCCTTTGACT
>NC_090738.1:50259754-50272254 GCF_036898095.1 Palaemon carinicauda
TACTGGGAAATGATTACCATTAATCCTTTAACTTATGGGAACTGACAGATAGAAATCTAGTTTCAATTATGAAGCATTTCTAGTAGTTTTATGAAATTTATTTAGATTGCATGAGTAGAGCGTATCCTTTTTTTTTTTTTTTTTTTGTAAGAACAATAAAGATCTTTGAGTAAAAAGATGCGAAGAAATTGAGATAAAAAATTGTGATAGCGATAAAATTAGTTTTCAGAATACCAAGATATAATAACCATGTGCTCATGTCAAGAGGATGATAGGCATTATTGTTTTAAATTTGATTCATGATCACTAAATAAAGTGAGGTAATGGTTATGGTTCTTTGCGTCACAATCATCTTTACTAACGTTATATACAATTAAAGCTATGGAAAAATTAGCCTTTCTGTGCAGCCTATGATAACTTTTGTTAGAAGTCTTTTATTAAAATTCAAAGTAAAGAAAACTCACGAGTGTTTCACTAATGAGAGAGAGAGAGAGAGAGAGAGAGAGAGAGAGAGAGAGAGAGAGAGAGAGAGAGAGAGAGAGAGAGAGAGAGAGATGTAATGTGCGAAAGAGACGACCCAAAACCTTCAGATTTGACAGAGGACTTTGGTTAAGAGGACGATTACCATTGATGAAAAAATAAAAATAAAAGTAACCCATATTGATTTGCGTCATAAAGCCCACAGTTGAAAGATCAAATGTAAGCGTCTAGCCGAGATACCGGCAATGGGAAATCAGCCGTATAGATCCAAAGTCGTAAGAGCTAGATTTGTGTGCAGCCCCTCGGTAATGGAAAATCAAATGTTATCCACCTAAATTCCTAATTCCATGCTCCATATGCCACCAAACACGATCATCCCGACACCAAACCAAATCTTACGGCCTGGAATATGCGGCTTAACCCATCGGCCGAGTCCCCGGCCGATACGGCCTCTTTCGTAGGGAAGAATAAAGACTCTTTTCTCGGAAGCTTCATCTCATTCATTTTGCTGCTCGGGCGTTCGCTTCTTTGTGAAAATGACCCTTACTCTGCCTGTGAATTGGATGAGCTTTCCCTATTCTTGCAGAGTTTCGATCGTGATGCTCCCATTCTTAAGCATAAAGATCACCCTTAATCCCTTATAAAACAAATCTAATTCTCCCCTAGCACTTGGTATCGGCCTGGGAGTTTTGCTTTCCATCTCAATTTTCGCCTTTATTGATCTCGTAAATACAAGCTATTTTCAGATGTGTATGCGCCGTCTCTTGTTTATCCGCGAAACCGACTTGCCGACAATATGATTAAGCCGTGGTCGGACAGAGGATTCAATACCCCAACGCGGATGATCCAATCCTGTTTTGTTATTAGAAGCAGGTTTGAATCTCGCACTGGAGTCAGTCATCTGTTTGCAAATGGGCGGTGTTACGGAGCTTATGTTTATGCATAGAAGGATCTACACCTCGGGAGAGAGACTCGGAAAGCGAAGAGGGAGATGGAAAGAAAGGGGGATACGATGTGAGCGAAGAGGGAATGGAGAGAAATCGGGGAGGATGACGATAATGAGATGGGAAATGGAAACACAGGGATAAGGGCGAAGTGAATGAGGCGACGAATGAAGAAATTAAAGACCATAAAGGGAAGACTAAGGAAGGATGATGGATAAGAATTAGTTTCAGAGGAGGCAAAGGAATGAGAGAAATAGAGGGCTCGCCTCTTTGGGGAACTGGAAAGCAAATAGTTGCACGGAAATATAACAATTCAGCGCAGTGGAGTGTCTCTGTTGATTTATTCAAGGCATTAATTATTCAGCATCGGAAAAACGAATTTGTTTAGGAAACTGGAAGCACGAGTTTTAGAGGCCTGATGACGAGATGATCAGCACACAGCCTAAAGAAACTCGCATGTTTGCCATAGCAAAAATAAAATCCTGGGAAAGATGTGAGTGCATTCATGTTAAAATTCAACAATTGGACGAACAAGAAGATGGTTTTAATTAGTATCAATTGAGAATATAGTAATTCTTCAATCTACTGATTGGAAACGTTCATCGGGTAGCTGATACAATTAATTCTTCAGAATTCCTTTCATATAATGGTAAAGGTGTCTGGTTTCAGTTCCAGTATCATCACAATAGATGCTCACCAGTACGTCAGCCGGGGAAACCCAACCACCACTATGGTGCCCAAACACAGTTGTATCCTCCTCAGTAAACAGCTTAAACTCGCCTTCCTGACCTGGGATCGGTCTGCTGCCATGCATATGCTAGGCGAACGCATTACCACTGTACTAGCCAGGAGGCTATAGTGTACAATTTAATTTTAGCTTGGGAAATTTACAGCACATAGATCTAAAACGGGATTTCGGCGTATGGCCGAAAATTTTATGTATATGAATCTGAAGATCATAGTACTGTGAATTCTCCAAAATCTTTGATCTTACTGATTTAAATAAATCCATTTATAGTTAAAGCTTCAAAATTTGCAGAGGCTGTCGGATTTAATAATGTTTACAAATTGGAAAAATATAGATTTTCCAAATATATTTGAGTCTCATATAAAGTCAAACAATACACGATTACTGTAGAAAGATGCGAAGTTAATTTGCTGACAGCTATTTTAGATTTGCACCATGAGGATCCTATGATGCGGTTCAATACTACACTGTATTCTAGAAGTTTTATTCCAACTGTGACCAAGCTGTGGAATGATCTTCCTAATCGGGTAGTTGAATCGGTAGAACTTCAAAAATTCAAACTTGCAACAAAGGTTTTTATGTTGAACAGGCTGACATAAGTCTTTTTATACTTTATGTATGACATATCTGTTTTAATGTTGTTACTGTTTTTAAAATGTTTTATTGTTAATTTTTTCTCATATCGTTTATTTATTTCATTATTTCCTTTCCTCACTGGGCTATTTTTCCCTGTTGGAGCCCTTGGGCTTATAGCAACTTGCTTTTCCAACTAGAGTTGTAGGTTGGCTAGTAGTAGTAATAATAATAATAATGATAATGAAAATAATAACATTAATAATAATACTACTAATAATAATAACAATACTATTCTGAGAACTACGGATTTAGCTTTTCTCGGAATATTGATGTATGAATACAAATGATTACCTCTAGAATAATTTTTGGTTCCAATTGGTGCTTTTTACGCTCACACAAATATATAAATTTCATATAGATGTAACACACATAAATACATATGTATGTGTCTATGCATATTGTATATATATATATATATATATATATATATATATATATATATATATATACATACATATATATTCATCTATCCATATACCAAGGCTCCTCCCCCAATTTTTGGGGGTGGTTGACATCAAACAAATGAAAAAAGGGGGACCTTTCTTGTCTACGTCCCTCCCAGCCTGACGAGGGACTCAACCGAGTTCAGCTGGTACTGCTAGGGTGCCACAGCCCACCCTCCCCCATTATCCACCACAGATGTATATGTGTATATATATATATATATATAGATATATATATATATATATATATATATATATATATATATATATATATGTGTGTGTGTGTGTGTATGTGTCTGTGTGTATGTGCATTTAGGTATGCATGTATGTATGTATGTATGTATCCATATATGTATGCATGTATGTATGTATATGATTATTTATTCCATAAGTATCTTGTCCCCTTGCTAGGGGTGACGTATGTTGAAGAGGGTGCCACCCCATGACTTTCTACCCTTGTTGGGTCCCACCACGGACATCGAACTGATCCCGTATTAATACCAATATACCTACAATGGATTTCTATAAATGGTCTTAATGCAGCCTGCCTTGGCTTGGATTCAAACCTAGCTGATCTTGCTGATCAGGCAATCCTTAAAAATATAAAGGCATTGCAAGTATATACGGTAGATATTAGAGCTTGTAGTATATGCCTAAAAAGTATGTATAATAAGATGCTTGAGTTAGTCAAGCAAATGTACAGGTTAGATTGAGTGTGGAAGGAGACAAAGTTGTAGTATTGAGTCAATATAGTACAATAACTGAAAAGATCTAGAATGAAAAAAAAAGTGTTTGAGGAAGAGGATGCTGTCCCTGGTTGTGTTCGTAAGATAAAAGGAGTGGCTGTGCTAAATGAATTAGTTATAAAGGTAGGTGACAGAAGAAGTGTTGATTATTGGTATGTATCCGATTTGTGGAATAAATGATAATGGAGAGAGGCTTGGATGTTGGAAATATATTGCTTTTAAAGAGGATAATCAATATTGTATTGGAAAAGTGGACAGGAAGAGCTTTGTTAGAATCCATACAGAGTATATGAAAGAGCAAATTAGTGGACATTACAAGAAAAGTGGCCGGTAGTATATTCATTCTTCTATTGAAGCAAAAATTAAGAAAGATGTAAGCCCAACTGGAACAGGGATGGGTGGAAATGTGGCTCTAAATGTAAAACAACCAAATTTAATAGGAAAGAAGTGACTAGAGCATAACTATAGCATTACTTATAAGAACAAAATAGATAAAAAATAGGTCAGGTTAACGACACTGGGTTTAGCAGCCCAGTGGAATATTGTTGAACAACAGTGAAGAAGTGATTGACCGGCTGACGAGGGTGTGAAAGGGATGCATGGATAAGGGAAAGATTTCAAAAGAATGGACAAAAGGACCTATTGTTCCATTGAATAATATAAAAGTTTGTAGATGAGATAAGAATATATAAGCATAACATTGCTTTCTTATACCAAGAAGGCCATTATCTGACGGGTGACAAAAGAATTAATAAGGAACTACTCTGTGGAGTTGCATAAGGAAGAGGTGAGTGAAACAAGTCTTTTTTTATGAACTGATGAACACCTCCAGTCTTTTCTCCAGATCTTGTTCTTAGAGATGAGCTTATTTTTATGAGAAATTGACATGTCTATTTGTTGTATGGAACTCCCTGAACAGGCTACAATCCTTAAAGCCCACAAATACTTGAGGTTTCATGTTGGTTATATGGATGGAGTTTATACATTCTCAGGTTAATAGTCGTATTGCTCTAAGATTCTTTCTATGAAATTTATTTTAACTGTATTGCATTTGAACATAGTATTTGGGTATATAACTGTACCAACCGTGTGTCGCACAATTGTACATAATTCCTTTTGTATATATTATGCTTGTATCTTCGCTCTTCCCTCGCACTAAAAAGAACCAGAATAAACATGTCTGCGTTTCTCCTATGTAACATTGTCATTTTCTCGAACATGTAATTTCCTGTTGCCTTAAGGTTTTGTATATAAAGGAGAGTGCTCCATAATAAATTAACTCAGTTGATTGCATCGTGCCTTTGAGTTCACAACCTTCTCTCGGCACCGTCACATAACCTTTTTAGAGCATGCCTAATTGACGCGATGATTGATTTCTCTAACTTTAACGAAGCTCTGACTGTTATTTTTTTTAACATTATTACATATATTGTGTGCATTAATATTTTCCAATAATTTCTTTGTTTCACTGAAATATAATTGCCCATGTGATTTATTTTATGTTACTAATGAGAGTAGTAATTCTTTTGGAATTCAAAGTTAGGAATGTATTACGTCTTGTCAAATTAACTCTGTGGAAGTGTTATCAGAAAATGGTATTCAAGGTATCTAACTGTTGTAATGCATAAAAGGAGAAAGTGCAACAAGATCTAAAACAAAATTATGACAATAAAATTCAATTGTTAATTCAAGGACGATTCTCTGCCATAAACGCCGAACAGGATTGTATCGTCAACTGAACCTAAACTATAAAGACACGATCTCATACAAACCTATTAGGTAGATTTTCCTGTCATATCAATAACCAGCTCTGTTTATTCAGCTCATAAAGGCCCATAAAACAAATTTACCTGCCATGCTAATAATTAGCTTTATTAATTCTGGTTCATATGGCCATAAAAAATCCACAATCACCCATATTAAGGAGTCCATACATGGAAAGAAGAATGGTCAGTATTATAATTCAAGAAAATTTGACATGATATGATTTAGATTGTTTGGAGGCCATTACGGATTTACAGGGAAAAGGAAAGTTAATAAACATATCATTTGGTTGATTAAATACATAGAGGTAATAATGTGTTTAAATTTGATATGCCTTTCTATTCTAGCCAAAAAATGTAAGCATATAATCAGTGTATATATATATATATAATATATATATATATATATATATATATATATATATATATATATATATACATACATATATATATATATATATATATATATATATGTGTGTGTATATATATATATATACATTTTGCAACATTAGCACATGATTAATTACTCAGACAACTGCTCCATGTAAAGGTTGATTTCCTCACCACTCACAACGGTAAGGATGCTACTGATATAATTATCCGAGGACCTTAAGAGAGGTAGGAGTTATTGCGTTGGATGCAAGAAAAACGTTCTAACCCCATTTAAAAGTATTTTCTGCCATCAGAAGGTCCATAAATTCCACATTCCATTAGTAGCTCATATGCTCAAGATTCGTAGCCTTATGTTCCTGAGGCTCTGGCGTTTCCCAAGGAAACATGTCATATCAATAAAAGTTATTATACCTGCAGTTGTAATCTCAGTGGGCTGTTCCAGCATAATTTTAACATTTTGGTTTCTTGTTTCACTAGTTGATAGACTAACGTCGCAATGATTACCCTCTTGTTTTTGTTTTTTCTTTTGGGAGACCCACCCACTGATAGAACAAATACTTTATCGGGCCAACAAGAGAGTCTTATGTTTGAACCTTGGTCAGGGTGGGTGGTTGGTGTTGGGGAGGAGGATGGAATGAATTATTCCCATTTGTAAGAAAAAATCTATTGTTCCTCTGTGTTCCTAACAAGATTGGGTACCTGATATTATCGGGTCCTGGCCAGTGTGGCAAAGGTCAAGAGCAAGCCACCTCATCGCCAAAGATGTGTTTAGAATTAACCCAATCAGCAAGTGTGGCCAAGTTTCTAGTTGCAGTTTATACAAATTTGTAATAACTGGTTAATCTTAAGCGTAATGATCAATCTCTAGAACATTTATTCAATGTTAACTTAAGTAGTCATGTGCTCCGAATATTATCTTTTCTAAATCCGTAATTTTAGCAGGAATTAATTTGCTTCAAACTCTTTGTTTAGATTTCCTAATTGGCAAATGAAGCTTGCAATGCCAACATAAGGCTACACATAATCAAAGGAAGTACTTGAATTCATGCACAATCAATTTGTTTTACAAAGCTAATATGTGTGTATACATACTATGGAGATGGAGGTTCAGGGAAGAAGAAGAAGAGGGAGACCAAGAAAGAGATGGAGGGACTGTGTGAGAGGAGACTTACAGGAGAAGGGGATTGATGAGGCAGAAGCGCAGAATAGAAAAAGATGGAAACGGCTCATCCGCAACGGCGACCCCATATAAAAATGGGAACCAGCTGGGAAGAAGAAGATATATATATATATATATATATATATATATATATATATATATATATATATATATACACATTCATATATGTATATATATATATATATATATACATATATATATGTATGTATGTATATACATTCATGTTTATACAATAGCCTTATATAAATATGTGTATCTTAGCAATCCATGTTTACCAAGGGTTATACTCGTATAAGCGGATGAGCATCCTGGTGGAGTAATGAGAGCTTTGATTGTGAAGGAAATGCCTCCCTAAATCTCGATGAAGTCACTGGCAGGAGGGTGACGAATTGGGTGTAAGGCGATAGACAAACTGTCTCTTCAGCTTTTACTCCTTATGCCTGAAGGTTGGTCTTACTAGAATTAGTATGGACCAGCCGGGGTCACTTGCCTTGGTTAGATAGGTACTGCACATCAAAAAGAACTGAGTATCCTTTGATGTATCTAGCCAATGAATCCTCTATGGATTTATTCAGTCAATGGAGACAGATGATGACAGAATGGCCTCCAGTCCCGGGTGTAGCGGGGTTCTAAGAATCTCCCGGTTTATGAATACTAAAGAAAAATCGAAAATTGGTAATTGTTATGTTAGAACCATGAATCAGATTGGTAAGTTACAACAAGTGGAGAGTGAATTTATGAAATATAGTTTGGATATCTTGGCCATAAGTGAAATACGTTGTAATGAGATTGATAAAGAAACTTTAGACTAAGGCAATGAATAAATCTATTCAGGAAGAACAGATGGAGTTGGAAGAGAAAGGGTAGGAATGAGGATGACACCAAGAGCAGAAAAGGTATTAACCGAATGGAGAGCTGTAAATAGTAGACTGTTACTTGCAAAGTTTAAATCAAAACAGTGCAATATGAGTATTATAGTTTGCTATGCACCAGCAAATGATTCCCCTGAAGAAATACAAAGATGAATACTTTGGAGAACTGTAGAGTGTAATAGATGAGATCCCAGAGAGAGATATGAAAATTGTGATTGACGACTTCAATGCTAAAGTTGGAAGGAATAATCAAGGCATAGAGAATGTGATGGGTGTCGAGGGTCTTGGCGGAGTTTCAAATGAAAATGGAGCACATTTCATAAGCTTTTGTTCAGCAAACAATTGTATCATTGAAGGTACTCTTTTTTCAGTACAAGGGCATCCACAAAGATACATGGACTTCAGCAAGAGTCAATTAAAAAAATCAAGTAGATCACATAGCCATTGATAAAGAGAGAAGGAGGTCTCTGAGAAATGTAAGAATCTATAGAAGCGCAGATATTTGTAGTGATCAGCTTCTCATCACCTCACTGAAGTTAAAACTGAAAGCACCCAACAGAAAGGTAAATAGAATACCTACTGTAGGTTTGAAACAACTAAGCTTTTAGAAGAAGAACATAGAGAAACATTTACAATTGAAAGTAGGAATCGATTTGCAGTCTTAGAGACTTTAAAAGACAAAGAGTAGACAATTAATGAAAAATGGTGTGATATTAAGAACACATATTAGTCAATTGGTAGTGAAGTTTTGTGACACACAGTTACCAGGAGAAAGCCATGGATATCAAATGATTCATGGGATACTACTAAAAGTTGACAAAGACAGAAATTGATTGTTGAAAGTTTTCGAGGAAGTAATGAAAATTAAAGGTAGAGCATGCTATGTAGTCCAGTATTGATTGTGACCTCAAAAGAAAAGCTAGGAATGACTGGAGATAATATTTAGACAGGAAAGCAGATGAGGCTGACAAAGCTATAAATTCAGGTAGTGGGTATGGTGTAAGAATTAATCGTAGAATTATTAATGTAATTTCGACTGGGGCAAAGAAGAAGCATTTACCCATCAAAAAGATAGATTGATGTTATTTATAACAACAGAAGATGAAGAAAGACAACGTTGGATGGAACACGTTAGTGAGGTTACTAATAGGAGATACGAATGGAATAATTTGATTGATATACCTGAATCTGATGAGGACCTTAATGTGCCCATGAATGAATTCAGTGTGTTTGAAGTCGGAGCTATCATTAAAAATTCAAGAGATGAAAAGACCCTGGATACGATGGAATAACTGCCGTTATAATACTGGCCGAAAATGAAGCGGAGTACTCCAAGGGAATGTGTTGTCACCTATGTTGTTTAAACCTCCTCATGGATTGTGTAATGCGTACAATAGTCGGAGATGGTGGAGAAGGATTGGACTGGATTGGTGATAGGAAATTAGTAGACCTAGAGTATGCTGATGATGCTGTCTCAGTTAGCAGCACACCACAGGATTTATAATGCTTCCTTACCAGAATGCACTACATATCACAGGATGTTGGGCTCAAGATAAAAGGAAGAAAAACAGAGATGATGAGAAAGGAATGTGCAATGGAAGATGAAATATCATTTGAAGGAGAAAGGGTTAATGGGGTAGAATCATTTAAGTATTTAGAATTAGAGTTTAATGAAAAATTGATAAAAGCAAATCAGGCAATGGCTAAGTCAAGTAAAATATGGAAATCACATCGCCTGAAATTACATATAAAAATCTGACTATGCATCAGTTTAGTGAGATCGGTGTTACTATATGAACATGAGTCATGGTATGACAATGAAACAATTTCCAATAGATTTAGTAGATTTAAGAAGAAAGACCTCAGAAGGATATTGGGAATTAATTGGTGGGACAGGATTAGAAATGAAACTATAAGAGAGATTACTCGAGTGCCAATTGTGGATGAGATCATGATGAGTGATAGGTGGAGATAGTTTGAGCATGCTCTTCGCACTCCTCAAAAGAGATTAGTTCAACAAACGTTCAGTTGGGCTCTACAAGGCACTAGAAGAGTCAGAAGACCCAAGCCTACATGGCTGAGGACTGTGAAGCGTGAAGTATGAGATGATGAATGGAGAAGTATTGAATTTAAAGCTCAAGATAGAGACGACTGGTGAAATCTAACCGAGGCCCTTGGCGTCAATAGGAGATGAATATATATATATATATATATATATATATATATATATGTGTGTATATGTATATACAGTACATATATATATATAAATATACATATATATATATATATATATATATATCATATACATATATATGTGTGTATATATATATGTATATATACTGTATATATATGTTTATATACATATATAAATATGTATAAAATATTTGTATACATGTATATATATATATGAGAGAGAGAGAGAGAGAGAGAGAGAGAGAGAGAGAGAGAGAGAGAGAGAGAGAGAGAGAGAGCAGATCATTCGTCAATGAGGCAATGCCCCTTTGATGAATAGTAGTTCCTCTTGTTCGGTAGAAGTTTGACTTAAGCAGACACCAAACAGATTAAAACAAATGCATTTTTTTCCAAAAAATTTAATTAGATGGTAAATCATGCTTATATAAGCATTAGAGACAGATCTACCGTAGTTGATAGTTTACTATAATTAAATTTTCAAGCCTCCCTTTCATACATAAATTGTGTATTTATGTTAACCTAAACATAAAAATAGGAAGTTGGAAGAGTTTTGTTTGTTAGTTCCTACCCTTCTACATATTTCATTTGTATGTAATTTTTGATGTCATGACCGGATGATATTAACGATCCCACGCACGTCCATTATTCCTTACATAAAAAACTCTGTGGCCTCAAAAGCAAAGAAACTCTTCTCCATATTGTATGATTTTAAGATCATTGATTTACAAGCTCAGTGTAATTTTCATTTGTTTAAGGATCGAGGGAATAATTTTAGTTTCTAGTTTTCCAGTTTAGCTCAGATTGTAGTCATCTGGCTTGTTAGCTTTTCTAGGATTTGATGTGAAGGAGAAGTCGAAGCATGTGTGCCGTTTCGATGTTGTTTACGCAAAGAAGAGAACAAATAGAATTAGCTGTTTTGTATAAGAAGAATCATGTGCATTTTATTACTTCTGATTAATAAAGGCATTGCGTGATTCGCCAAAATAAAAGCCTTAATTAGTGGTTAACTGGCCTCGGATTTAGAAGAATTGCTGAAGATCGTAATTCATCTTCCGACTAATTGTAAGAAATCAAGGTTCCCTTTTGTTTGTTGTCACTGAAACCAACATGTCATTGTACGCGAAAGAGCTGCTATTTCTCTTTAATGGGACTTCTTCGTGACATGTTATATTTACTTCTGCCAGACGGTTAAATTTCCGTGTAAGAGAGAGAGAGAGAGAGAGAGAGAGAGAGAGAGAGAGAGAGAGAAGAGAAAAATATGTTAAAGACTTTGAAATGTAACGATGGATAATTATCGTATTACATAGGTTTAGCGCCATTGCCAGTCTATGAAAGTTGAAAATCTTAATTAAATAAAAATTATTTCCCTAAATAAATTACACAAATATTCTCTCTCTCTCTCTCTCTCTCTCTCTCTCTCTCTCTCTCTCTCTCGGATGCAATATAGAATTCCAAGAAGGTAATTGTTCACCAAGTAAGAAGGAAAGATCTGTAAAAATTTTTGAAAAATAAAAGTGGCATCAATACAAAGCGGGAAAGAAAATGACCTTAATGTGAACAGGCATAACATTTTCTATACGCACTGCAATGGTGATTGCACCTTAAGAAATAATTAATAACGTTAAGAGAAATCTTAATTATGACATTTCTATAAAAAAGCATCGATTTCATTATCAGCATTCTAATTATAACTTAATCATGAGCGGTGAGGTTAATCATAATATTTCTTTGATGAACTTAGTGTGTGTCACCAAGCGTTTTAATTATCTTGATGGATAAGTTCTGCTAAAAGTAATCAATTTATCATTAAGGTGCTAAGATTAAAAGAAAAACATTCAAAAGCATGAATAGGAGTTATTCGTGAATAGTGAAAGTCACGCTCCGTTACAAAACATTCTTCAAATAGAAAAGACAAACAAATGTAAGTACGTAAATTTACTTTATTCTTAAGAAAGACTAAATACGTAAATTCATTTTACTGTTAAAAAGACTAAATACGTAGTGCTACTTTACGGATATATATATATGTATATATATATATATATATATATATATTGATATATATATATATATATATATCAATATATATATATATATATATA